>NC_054534.1:65727094-65919594 GCF_017654505.1 Polyodon spathula | reverse complement strand
TAAATAGCCTGTCCCTCGCAGGAATATTGTCAGTCTTGTTTTATTCCTTCTTTATTTTGAGACTTTTGCAAAGGGTTGTAACGTGTTCTACATTTCCTACTTTCCATTCCTGTACACAACAGTATGGGCTTATGTCTATTAAATCAGAACAATAATCAAAATCCTTAATATGTGAATAGACTAAACTACAGCATTCTCAAGCCACATAAAGAAAAACTATCACTCCTCAGCAATTAAGATTGTGTAGTCAACCGCAAACCACATGCAAAAACGTAACACCAAAATAGGAAGTACACAGATAACACTTTACTGTCACTGGAAACGCTATACAGAGGTCTAAACCACACCACAAAATATATACCTTTGACAATTACAATTCTATACAGAACAACTAAATTACAATCAGCACACTATTAATTCCATAAGGGGTTACATAAATATACATATTTTTTTAATTAATAAAATAGCGATGAAAGGTTATAAGGCTTATGTGTTTATGATATAATTACTGAAGTGTCAGCCATGGATAATGGTTCTGTAATGATTCTTCTACTACACATAACTTGAAAACAATTTGAAAACACTGTTAACTGTAAGATAATATATATATATATATATATATATATATATATATATATATATATACACACACACACACACACACACATATATTTTCATAGCTAAACGTTTTTTTTCATAGCTTTGCAACTCTGTGTTCATCTACATTAAGAACTAAACTTAAAGAAAATCAAAATCAGTCCATAAGCCTGCAAAAGCAACTATGTTCACTAGGTGAACCTTAAAGGAATTTCCTGGACTATACTGGTGCACAGGTATTACGGATACTAAATCTGAATAAAAGGCCATATTTTCAGTTTTTCAGGAAACAGCGTCTTTATTTTACACCCCAGCAGAAATAAGGAAAAAACAGGCTGTGGAAGTTTCCACTTCACTGACTTATCATCCTGGTCATCTGTTCCCAACACACACGCTGTGCGAAAATTTCCTGTTTTCAATCCATTGTCATACTGGCCGGTCGTGAAGGCTGTCATATCTAACTTTAGATCTGATACCGGACCCTGAACAAAAATCAGCAAGCGACACGGTTACACGCTCTGCTGCCCCTGTTGCAAGTCCCAACAGTGCATTCAACTGGCTTTTGTTCTTTCTTTTTGTTTTGTTTTCAGCCCAGAATCAAAACGTACAAACTGTTTTATTCAGTTATGTAAGATTATGATCAGTACTTTATTTTTACACAAGAAAACAAGAACCAAGCAAAAACTACAGTGCCTACTGCGTTATGAGCCTAGTCACTCACAGTTTAGAACCTGTGCACAACAAAAGTATCAATTAGGCTTGTCAGCAGTGAAATGTGTACACAGTACTGTAACAGAAACCAGGACAAATCTAAAGCCATAACCCAGAATAGGCTCTGTAACACAGAACCTCAAACACCACTGATGAACCCTCCATTGCTTCTGTTGTGCACATGAAATCAATTAAACCACTGGAACTGAATCTTTGAAAATTGTCAAAATAGGAACATTTGCGATTATCTAATTTAATTGATGACTTTAAGAGGCCATACATGCAATTATTTAAAAAAAGTAAGAGACAATGAACACTGTCACACATGGTAAAATATGAGACTTTTTAGAAGTTGTTTAAGATGCCTAATTAAAGCACAAAGTGGTTTAACACTTTCACACGAGTGCTTGTTGTTTCTACATCACCGATTACTGACCGAAAATTGAAATTTCCACCCCCAGAGGTCTTCATGCAGGTGGGTGTACAAAAAGGATATAAATGACACATTTTGAGATGTTCCAATAGATGTGTACACTGCTGCATCTGATCTTAAACATTCTCTTAATGCAATCTGATTTTGCTCATTAACCATACCGATATAAGATATAGTATCAGCGCATACTATTATTATTATTATTATTATTTCTTAGCAGACGCCCATATCTAGGGCAACATAGTTGTTGCAGAATATCACAGTACAAAGCATCACATTTCAGGTAGATGGATAAGAATGATTTCAAATAAGTGCAATTACAAAAATGTGAATATGGATACCTATAAATGTAAAATCAAGTACAAGATACAGATACAGGAATATATATATATATATATATATATATATATATATATATATATATATATATATATATATATATATATATATATATATATATATAAATCTTATTAGTTCAATTTGGCTTCGCCCTCGAATTAAAGCCACAGTCATATATCAGCTTTATAACAGAGGCCGCCCTGGAATAAACGCCGCTATCAATAATGAAACATTAAGGTATTTTTTTCTCCCCCTATTAAAAAAAAAAAAAAACACAGTAAAAAATGAATACGCAACACTAACTATGTACATGTAATGCCCCCGAAGAGACGAGAGCCTCACTCTAGCAGGTACACTACAAACTACTTTATAAACATATAATAAGCACATTTTATTTTACGGTAGTACAGTTCTGAAAGAAAATGCAAGATAACCTACGTGCAGAACAGCAGTCCTTCTGAAGTTCTTATAGGTAGTTTTGTTGTTTTGTTTTTAGTTAAATTGTAATTTCTGTACTCAATCCCTTATAAATAAAAACAAAATGTGCTTACAAAAAGATTTAGTTTCGGTTTCTCTTGCAGAGAAATTACAAACAAGCAAGTTAGTGAGTTAAAAAAAGGAGTAGCATATATTTATTTTTTATAGAAATCAAGCTGATATTCTGAGGTAATTTTTGGTGCAGAAAAACATCTACGTAACACTCTTGGACTAAACTGCCACACCAGCATTGTCCTGCCCCTTAACAACCAATACACACTCCTGATTCGCCGATACAGTACTCCCTGACCTTCCAACTCCCACCTAATAGGCTCTCGGTAACTGTCACCGATAAATGTACTGTAGTCAAAGTAGGTTAGCCACACACGCTGCTACATACAGGCAGGCTACCGTATTACAAAAAATAAGCAAATGCGATACTTCTAAAATCTCATAAACCACGTATTAAAATACTGCAGCATTTGAAAATCGTAGTATTATTAATAATATAACAGTGATATAACAGCTGCCCTCTTAAGCGCCGCAAGTCATTTTGATCAATTTAAAATAAATGCTGCAGCGCCAAATTGAAGTAATACGGTATATACTGTTGATTTAAATCCACCTAGGCCTATACACTGATTGTTTTGTGAACAGTGTTTGGTCTTTATAACATGGAAACACAAATTTCACGTTGTTTCTCAGGTATTACAGTCATTCATGGTAAGCACTAAATGGTATACTGTAGATGCATAAATATGTGGCTATGGTATACCATCCATTATTTATGAATTCAAATCTAAAACCTCTGTAAGAGGTTATGCTAAACACAGCATATAATAAAAATGAGGCAATCCATTTTATGCAAGTAATCTACTTTTGGACAGAAAATTTCGACACAGCACAACTCAAACACTTACCAACTACAGAGTCAATAAGCTAAAACTGAGAAGTAGCAGGACCTCACTAGTCCTCTATAGTTTTATTTCAGTGACTTCAGTGCTTCAGTGTTTATAGGCATACCAAAAGGAGGATTGTTGCCATAGCTTCAGCTGAAACTGCTAATGATGTAACTTGACCATCCCACCCAGGGCTTTCATGTCCATGAAAATTACTAAAGAATGCAACAAGCAGGACAGGTCAGCCAGGTTGCTAGAGAGCATTTACAGCCTAAGTCTTGTCGAACATAAACGTGGTCGCTACATTGGCAGGCCCTGTCACACACTTAAAATAAATAAATATAAAACATGCAATCTTCTACACCATCCCTAACCAGTCAATATTTTCTTAAAACTAATTTATAATGTTGCAATGGAAAACCAGAAAAGCAGCTAGGTTATCAAATACAGTACAGCATAATCCTCTCTGTACACCTCATTAAATCACTGATGCTAGTCAATGTCCGAGAACCGTAGACCCAGGTTATTTATTTATGAACAATTCTGCCTGCAAGTGTCTAAAAGACACTTGGTTCAGGAGCTGCCATTCGGTGCCTTTCACCGCTGCCTGGTGATGAAATAAAAGGCACCAGTGACTAAGGTGTTGAGCTTGTCAGCCAGTATCTAGGCTACAAAGTAGCTAAATGTGGTTGGCTTAGCAATAGAGTGAAGAACTACGAATGATAAAGCACTTCAGTCCAAGAAACCCCCAAAAAACATGTGTAGTAGGACCAGTTTAAATACAAGCTTGCCTGTTTTTCCATAGGCAAACCTTGGCTCCTGTGCATGTACAGTAGTAACTGCCATGCCCTCAAACAAAAATAGGTAGCAACCCAATACCTCACATCACACTATGGCAGCTAAATAGGAGGTCATCCATTAATAACACCATGTAACACAATTTTTGTTCCTGGGTAGTAAGTGTTATTTCCTAATTGCTTATGCCTCAAAAGTATACAAACTTTGCTTTTGTGACCAGGACAGGTACATTTCAAAATATCACTATTTCCAATGAGAAAACGGGAGCTTTTGTGTCTTTTCGTTCACATAAAGTCAGAAAAAAACAACATCTGAATCCAAATTAACATGTATTTATACTAAAGTAATACAAAAATGACTACAAAAGATTTAGAAGTGAGTAGTTTTTTGAGATTTATGATTATACTGTAAATTTACAGTATAATCGTAAATCTCGAAAAACTACTCACTTCTATATTACTTTAGTATAAATACATGTTAATTTGGATTCATATGTTGTTTTTTTCTGACTATGTGAACGAAAAGACACAAAAGCGCCCGTTTTCTCATTGGAATTAGTGATATTTTGAAATTTACCTGTCCTGGTCACAAAAGCAAAGTTTGTGGGGAATAATAGCCATTTTCTATACTTTTGAGGCATAAGCAATTAGGAAATGACACTTACTACCCAGGAACAAAAAAAAAATAAAAAATTGTTACACAGTGTAATTTACATAGAACATGTATAAAAAGTGTAGTTATCTAATAAGACACACACCATGTACAGCCCAATCAATCACTTTAAAATAGTTGAACACTGAATTTTTTTTTTTTTTTAATATGAAGTGTTAGACTATGTTTCAGCGCCACACTTTCCTTCTCTTTTCAGCTAACAATACAAAGCCAGTCTTTACCTTGAGCTTGTGCACAACAACAAATGAACTCTGCTAAGCTTCTGTATTGCTATGGCCATTGCTGGTTTCTATGTTCTACATTAAAAAATGTACAAGGTTAAGGACTGACTCACACAGACAGAACTAACAATGTACTGCACAGTGCCATATTTGTACTCTCTGTAATTTTTGGTACATTTTCCTGAGATGATTGTGCAGACAGCCAAGCTTCTAGAAATCACCTCAAATCCTTTGAACTCAATTGCTATAGCAGCTTTGCATTACAATTCAGTCCATCTCTTCCTACTGACGCTAAACTGTATCTTTCAAAAGTGCAGGTTTTGATTACATAATAATAGACACATACATTTCTATAGATTTCCTGCCTCATGGTTACTTTGTTTTCCCAACCCCACTCCAAATGGCATTTAAAACATCCAAATATATATTTGCATTCCTTATTTAAAAAAAAATAAAAATACAAACAGCCAAAAGGGTGGTGGTGTTTTTTTAAAAAAAGCCTGAACTTGTTTGCCACCGCAAGAACAACTCCAAGTCTTAAAAAGAAGCAACTTCACATGGTGCGGTGTGCCATTTCCGTACTGCTAACAAAGCACCCAATACATCTGAAATAGTGCCAAGTATATAGTGAAATGCGTTGCGCTTTTACCTTGTTTTGATGCAGTATGGATCAATATATGCGGTGGTGCTGGTGCCTGCGTCGAGCTCTGGAGTCTGCCTTGCACTGTTCAGTCTGGCTACTTTCCTGTCAGCTTTCCATCTTTGTCTAAGCCACCCGGATCCAGTAACCCCTGACCCAGAGGAAGCAGACACAATGGACTGAAAATAACAGTAACCATCCCCGACATCACGTATGAACAAACCAGCGGCAGCACAAGCAGCTTATAAATAAGCGCTTGTTTCTGTGTCTTAAACACAGATTGACGCCGTCCAGCTGTACAGCACTATGGGACCTACACTATGCTTTGTCCTGTGCTGTTGTGCACATATGAGCAGCATCAACAGTTCTAACCTTGGGTGGCTGTAACAGTCCAGACTGATCTCCTTAAGCAGCTAGTCTTTCGTTCTGCAAGTTCATCACTTTATGCTGATCACGTGTAATTCTATTTTTTATTTTATTTACAGCATAGTTCATTCTAGAGTAACAGAGGATAAAGGTCAATATGATCTCTTCACCCCAGGAATTTCAAACCCAGCAGACGAGACACCCCACGTTTACAACATGGTTTAGAATACAGTGGAAGCCACAATCTAAGCCGACTAGGAGTGACAACTGATCAAAACACCAGCACTGAATATGACTAAATCCAGGCTCTTGCACCAAAATCCTATTTTAATGATTTAAAACAAAAACGCCTTTACGCAACATATATAATTTTTCTCCCTGTTGGTAATAAATACAATTGCTAATTTTGGTAATAAATCAAATTGTTCAATTCATTTTGATGGTACATCAACCACTATAGCTGTGCAATGCTGAAACATTTGCAGGATATTGAGTCAGGAATGTGTATAAAAAAAACAAGCTATCATTTTCAGACAGACAGCAATCATCTCTACATGGGATAATTAAATGAATTAGCATAAGTTTTCACAAAATACAGTAAACACTACTGGATCTCTCTATGTGTTACAAGAGGCATGAACCAAGACGATTCCATCATGAGGGTGCGTTTTAGGGTCAGAGCTGCTGTCTCTGTGCCAACAGCTAGAAACCAAAGCAAGCCTTTCTAAGCTTGTCATTCTGTTTTTCCAATATCAATTCACAGCAACCACGATTGAGACTGCTGAGAAAACCCTTGAAGAGACCATCTGCACTGCTACCCTGTTCCAAAAGTCAAAGCCCTTGGGTAGCTCGGACCAACTGGCCAATGTAGGACACAGCCAGACTGAAAAAAATGAAATAAATAAATAAATAAAATAAACAAAGCAGCTGAAGAGTTATAACAGGGTACTAGACAAGGGGTCAGAGAGGCAAGTCAACATTCGGGCAATGCAAAGTTACCGTTGAAAAAATATAAACAATCAATCTAATAAATATGATCTGTGCAGGCAATATGCTATACAAATGATAATGTGCAATTTATTTAAAAAATAAATACATTTTTTTTTTAAAAGTATGATTATAGAGCGCTCGTTTTAAGGACTCTGTTTTGCTATTTAGCCATCACTGCTTAAAATGCAACCAAACCACTTACGTTCTGAGAAACGGCTTTTGCAGTAATGCAGTAGACAAAGAGGATAATTTCATTAGTTTTCAGTGTGTTTTATTGCAGGTCTGAAATAGATAGTAGGATTACAATTTGTACACATGTACTTGCTCAATATGCTGCTGATTATTAATGCTGCCACAGCTGCAGTAAACTGAACAGCATTTTTTAAACAATTGCCCTTGCAAGCAAATGGTAACAAAAAAACAAAACAAAACAATAGCTAACAATTTGGGATTAAAAAGCACTTCACATAGTAAGCAGCACATAACCCACTCCTTCAAGTGATAAACAAGTAAGGGAATGTTATTTGTGCTTCTGTGCTGGGGGAGTACTGAGCACACATGGCTAATTTACATATAATGCAATCTCTGGGCAAAACAAGGCTGTGTTGTTTAATAATTGACCTGAAAGAGTTAATATACAATTACAAAACAATACACGAACCAAGCAGAATTAAATGATAGACTTGTCAGCTCTTCAATGATCCAAAATGTATTTCATGTTAATTTGCTCTTTATGGATTTTCTAAACAATGTACTTGTGGCAGCCTTACTGATTATATTATATGGCAATCAGGATATATGAGAGCATTTATTTTTTGTTGTTATGCAGAATTTCAGCCATATAAAGAACCGTGAAATGAGATTAGCTTGTTAGTTCTGTAAATATTTAATTAACCATGCACGGGACAGGAGCATTGGCTTTATACTGCAAGGGCCATTACAATCCAATAGACTATCAAAACTGCACATGCTCAGTAAAACAATGTTGGGTGGTAGTATAACAGGTGAAAATATACTTTTTTTTTTTTTTTTTTATTTGCACACATCAGAATAGCACCTGGAACACAAAGGTAGATTTATCAAGGGGGAGGGCATACAATGTATATAGTGGTAGATGGATCAAAGGACTTGTTTAAGGTCAAAACAGCAAGTAGCTGAACTGGTGTTTGCATATGTCTTTTGCCAAACCTGAAGTTAGGTAGTTGGAGACAAAATATTAGGTTTTGTAGGTATTATTTTGTGTTTTATTATATACTGGTTTTTGTAACATCAGTGTATATGAACCCTCTATTTAAGTCTCCTGAAAATGGCTTTGAACACATGCAACCTCAAAAAACTGAATATTTAAGTGCATCATTTTAGTTCAGCCAGGTTGGCAATTTAGTTTCTGTTGGATTTACGTCTCTACCCAGGCTATATACAATTTCACCTGGTGTACATAAAACAAAGAAAAAAATCTGAACTGGTTTTGTTGTATTATACTACCACACAGTACCATTTATCTCTTTATTAAGAAGCTTGGGAAAATACATAAGTAAACGAGGTACAGTATGTCAGAAACAATACACTTTAGCAACTCTCACATTTCTGCAAATACTGTATGTAGATTCAGATATCCCATTCACATTTGCATACAGTCAAGTACATAAAATACCTTACGATCTAAAGCTAGGTTACTGACATACAGCGACAGCACAAGGTAGGAGAGTTTTCCTGCCTCAGAAATCGCACTACACTCTTTGTGACTAGATGTGCTGACATTTTCTTTCTTCACAACATTTAAAACAGCTCTACCTATTCAGAAACATGTGTACGCCTTCTTGTCGCAATGTTTGCGATAGATCACGTTTGGTTTTGGAGTATAAGTTAAAGATGATCCTGCCAGCACCCTCTTGAGTATAGTAAAGAGGAAGTCTGAACAGTAAAAAACACTTGCAAATGGTTCTTTCAGAGAATAATTACTATATTACATTATACATTACCATTTATGCTAATAACTACATATTGAGTTGGTATGGGCGAAAAACATGGGAGCAGGCATTTCAATATATATCGAGATGACTAAATATAATTTGGATAATACAAGTTTACAATGCAGTAGTTACAAGGTCAATAAAACTACAAATGCAGCTTGGTAACGACATATGTTGGTTCAGCACATTGCAATTATATAAAATAAAGGGTTCACCAGCTTGTCTCCCAAAATACCTAGTACAATCTTTCCTTATTAAGCTAAATTAAACTAAATTGATGGCCAGATTAATAATAAATCCCTTAATTTAAATGTTACTATCTCCTTCTCTCAACTATTAATATACAAATTATAACACTAATTGACGCTTGAACCTCTAATTGATGCGATTTGATTCTGTTGATGTAATAAAATGCATTTGTAATAAATATATAATTTTTTTATATATATTATAAAAAAACACCTGCATGCCAAAAAGCTGTTACTTTCCTCATGTACTTCTATAGATACTGCAAATGATACATTCTGAGGCAACACAAGGTAAAACACATTAATCCATAAGATTACAAATGTAAACCTGCTACAGGAATCATTTTATGACAGTACAGCCTCAAATTTAAATAACCCCATCCTCTTTCGAGGATGAGTAAAGCCTTCATTTCTCTCTTTACTCTTCCCACTTTAGATAAGCGCACTGTAAGCCTTTAACAGCCGTTCTGAAAGGTTTGCAGGCCAGAACTGTCCTCCGAGAGGATATGCTAATCAATGTGTGTGTGTGACTTGTTGGTGAGCACTATCCCAAGTGGCAGACCATTATCCAATATTCCCTGGCAGGGTAAAGTATCACCCATCAGATACTAATCTGTTTACTCTCATTTCCAGGGCAGCTCACTGTGTGAGAGAGAGAGAGAGAGAGAGAGAGAGAGAGAGAGAGAGAGAGAGAGAGAGAGAGAGAGAGAAGGGGAGGAGAGAGAGGATATGGTCTGGGTACTACTAAGTGATGGGGTTTCATTTCAACATTGTGATCTGTGAAAAAGGTTTGCCGAGTGTCAATCTCCAGTACAAAACTGTAATATAGTAGAGTGCAGTGGAGAAAAAAAAAAAAACACTCCTGGCTTATATAAATATATGATTCACTGGACAGTGACCACAGAAAAACATCTTTGTTAGGTACTGTTTTTTGTTATATATAAATATAAACGTGAAAATTAGGCTGAATAAAGAACTCTGAATAAAGACAATTGAGTATTAATTTGTTTTTTTTGAACCATAACAGTCCTATGGGAAATGTGTTTTCCATTTGTAGGAGACCAGTGCATTAAAAGTTTACTAAAACAAGACAACTATATGGGCACTTTAAAACTGAACGCCACGCGAGGTCTGAATCATTGCAGAATATCAAACATGTAGGCACCCTGTGTGATGCGGTTAAATGGTATAAACTTTTTCCACCATGCTCAATTTTGCAATCATGAAAGCCCGTCACGGAATGTTTGGAGTAATATGAAAACCAACTGATCATTTGTTTAGGTGCCGTCAATATTCAAAGTGGTACTCTGACAGACAAGGATGTGAGGGCTAGAGGGCACTCTCTTGGGATTGTTTTACGTACAAATTTTGAACGGCCGCAAAAACTAACACTATTGTGATGGGTACATGTGTATGTATATTATATATATATATATATATATATATATATATAATATATATATATATATATTTTAAATGAAAATGTTATGTGCACACAACTATACTTGCTACATATTTCAAATACATTTCCACTTTTATTTCACCAAACTAATAAAGATGTATTAAGTATTTACGATAAAGAATTGGGCCTGCTGTTTGTTTAAATATGAATGATTAGAAAACCCAAAACGCTGCAATATGGCTTTGCGTCTCAAATCATTTAGCTAAAACCATAGATATCAATTGGAATATTTTTGGAACCACTTCTATTCCATATCTGCTCTATGATCAATCCATTACTGATTAGCTTAGATTGGAAAAACCAATTGAATCCAGAACATACCAATGACTGAAATGGTACATTGAATACAAGTACTGCAAATAGCATCTCCACACACATTAGAGAGTTGCCCTGTAAAAAGGAAGCTGTGGCGCAGATCAATATCTATTTAAAATCCAGAGTGAGGTACTCAGGCCACTCATGTCGCTGCAGGGCAAACCCATGGTTTATTTTCTTTACTTAAACACAAAGCATTTAGATGATTAAATTACGCACACCTGTGGCTTTGCTTTTGACCCTTAACAAAAAGCTTGACTCCAGCTGGGGTTGTGGGTGGAGGGCTATGGCGCTGGTGGGTTAGCAACTGCTAAAAAGTGAAACACTAAAAAAGTCTTCCTTATACAAAAGAATCACCCGCATGCAATTGAATAAAGGGAGCCTGATGTGGACAAAACGCCAAAGGTTTGCACATTTACTTAGCAACCAACTAAAGTGAGCAGAAACACAGTGCTTATCCATCTGTGTGCTGGGAGACCTAAAAAGAGTCAGCTGAACCCCACTCCCCAACATCTTTAGAATGCATGCTAAAAACAGATAGCGTTCCACTGATGCAAATAAAAGATGCTACTGAAACATCAGGAAGATTGTTAAATAAAGGCTCACCATGTGCGACTGTGCAATACAGGTAAACATTTTCACATTTTCTAAACTCTTAACATGACTCTATGTTTACCAATAAGCTGACAACTACAGTAGGTCTTTTCACACTGCAGTGAGATGAACACAGCAGGGTCTTACTGTAGCTTCTCCTTTTTGTAAAAAATGGAATTTAATGACACCAAAGACTGGCTTTGTCATATTTTCTCCCCAGACATCCCTTCCATTAAATTGACTGTGCAATGGGCTTTCAGCATTTTGCATCGCCTAGTCTCATGATATAAAGACATATTCTACTTTCAAGGTTTTTAAAATGCATTACAGTAGTATCCAGCTAAGACAACACCCCTCGGGAAGCAAGCAAAGTGTTCTCTAAGAGGGAGTTAGCCACCAGACACAATATGAATCAATAACTAAACAAATAAATAAATAAATAAAAGATGTATTATTAGTCATGCCGTAGGCACATCAACATATGAAATTAACTGAATAAGTAAAACAAAAACAATAAGCAAGTGTATGTTAATAAACTATAATAATAAAGTAACAGATAAACTAACATTAATAAACTGCCAAACTAAGACAATATTCCTCCATCCAGGAGAGCAACCACCAAGAAAAGGTGTTAAAATCAAGCCTCGCTCAGGACAACTGGAAGCTGTTAGAAACTGGAAGATGCTGGCAGATGTTGGTCAAAGGCTTATTTTTCCACCTGAGACCACTAACCTTCAACCAGACATTGTCTTGTGGTCTGGATCAGCACGCCTTGTTCATCTGGTAGAGTTAACAGTGCCATGGGAGGATGCTATGGATGAGGCGTAAGAGAGGAAGAAACTTCGATATGCTCAACTAGCTGCAGAAGTGGAACAGCGAGGATGGAGAGTCTGAGTTTACCCAGTGGAGGTGGGTTGTCGAGGATTTGTGGCACACTCTACAACCCGGTTTCTCAGAGACGTCGGGTTCAGTGGCACAGAGTTGCGTCGCACAGTGAAGAACTTATCTGAAGCAGCAGAAAGGAGCAGCAACTGGCTGTGGTTGAGACAGAAAGATTCTGGATGTCGATCTCAAGCACAATAGAAAGAAAGCAACGCTGATGTACAGATAAGTAAGCTGGGCTGAGCTAAGTGGAGGATGGAGAGGGGTGATGCTGGGATGCCAGAATCACTGTTGAGCCCTCCTGAGGTGTCGTAGGCTAGTCAACGAAACACCGAGGATGGAAGGTGCCCACTTGAAGGCCCCAGAGATGTACCCTACTTAGCTCAATCCAGACGGTTGTCATGCTTATTCGCTTGGGAGACCGCACAGGGTTGATCCCCGGAGCCAGCATTGCAGCCGTTGTGTATGCTGATGCGCCTGGGAGGAAAAATGAGCTGATCCTTGGAGCCAGCATTACACTTCAATCAACACCAGACAGAAGGATAATCAGATGGAAAACAACGCAAATGGATGGAGATGCAGATGGATCACATTAGTTTACGGCAAAGCTACGTCTTAGTTGGTGCTTAACTTGGCGTGAGCAGAGTTCAAACTAGCATGAAGTCCAACATCTACTTTCATGTAATGGAAATCATAATCATAACCTAGCCCAGTACATCTCTTCCACCCTCACTCCCATTTCACAGTACAGCTAGTTTGACTTTACAACTGGAGACATTTAGAAATGCATGTTAGCTTGTTTCCAAGCCCTCCAGAGATTCTCTGTGCTCTTATCTCTAGACCATGACAGCACAATATTATTAAATATTACGGTTTTGTTCAGTTTCAGGCAGAACCTTTCTTAGACCTTTTAAAAAGTAGTATTTATTGATATTTTGTTTATTTCTTTTCTGGGGTTAGCCCACGCAGGGAACTAATTTATTACAACACATTTCAATGCTGTGTATTGTATTGATGTCCATCTTCAGAAGTCGTATAAGCTCAAGATTTAACTGAAAGAAACCTCAGTGTTCAAAAAGACAAAGCTCATGAGAAACAAAGAATGGGTCTCACAGCGAATGGAATTATTTGTTTTTGACTTTTTTTTTTGCTTTGCCTCTCAATCTGTTTCAGTGCTGGAGAGAGAAAGTTTCAGCATGAGAAGGTAATTTTAAAAGGCATATTACATGCATTCGTCAAAGCTGCATCTTTAGAATTCAACACATTCCATTTGCATGGCAACTTAGTTCACATGACTGAAGTGTGTTAGCTACACCTAACAATCCCCCCTTTAGATTTCTGGTTAGTGCTTCCAGTATAATACCTAGAACAATGCATTATTGAGAAAATAATGGGGGGGAGCTGAATTCCAGTCCAACACAGCTTCTGATTAGTGAAAATCTTAACCTTGAATATGTAATTAACACAATACTGATCTTCCCATTTCAATGTAATATTGACCATTTCTTGTTCACGTTGTAGACTGCACACAACTGCAGAAGTAAATCAAAATGACTCCCAACAGTTAATTACTGTGGATATTCAAGCAATTTCATTTCATTCAACAAGAAATTTGTAAATTACTTTGGTGGCATAAAAATACCCTTTCACTCTAAATAAAAACATCAATCTTAAAAGGCACAAAAGCAAGATAAAGACCAGTTGACAATGACTTGAAGATGACTGCAATAAAATACAACAAACTTGCATTTATGTACAATGCTTAACCCAGTTGGTGACATTATTCAGTAACTATACAGCAGGCAGTGTTGGCACTGGATCTCAGTTATCAAACAGAATGTTTGAAGCCTATTGTTCATTCAATTATTTCCGAGTAGCACAGCCTCTAGAAGATCTATATACACTAACGTACATCTCTGCATCCATTAAGGATGTCTAGCTACTACTGAAAAGGCCAGATAAACCTTTTGTTAGAACTGTTTTAGTGTAGGAGAGGTGGGGGTGGGGTCTCTATTCATTTATTGTATCACAAATTATAGAACATTTAACCTTTTACTCAAAAGGCAGTAGTAAGGTTAATAAGAGGGGCCCGTGTGGACAAAAAAAAAATGTTTATCAGAGGCAGGCTAGGCAGCAGATGATGTAGTTGAAACCATGACAAAAAGTTAAAAGCAACAAAAAAATAAAAAATTGGTTTCACTGACCTGAATGCCAAAAGCTGTATGAAAGTTTTCCCGAGTTGAAGGCACAGCGTTCACAATAAAAGCAAAGAATAAACCATCACCCTAACAAACAGCAGCAGGTTGTCTGACCAACTGGGATTGGTCCAGTGGGACAAGCAAAAAGACAACAAGAACAGAGTCGTGCAAAATCAGCAGACGGCGAGGAGGAGGAAAAAGCAGATGTGCTGTAAACAGTCCTTGTTATTTCCACCAAAGATGACTTCTGCTGGGAGCGTAGGTTGCGGCTGCTGTCACAGCCTTAGACTTCTTCACTGCCACTAGCCTGCCACACAGAAACCCCATCTCCAGTGAAGAGCAGAGCTTTCTCTTGAACTCAGTTCTTTGGCTCCAGTCCAAGCTGGTGACATCAACGGTTCACTCGATCCTAATTCAATGAAAAAGGGGCAGCACAGAGAAGCAGCGCCAGTGGTATTTGTAGTAGTATTAGTAACTCGCAAGTGATGAGAGCTAAGAACAGAAAAAGGCTGGAATTACCAAAATGAAAACACACCACTCTTGTGCAGAATAAAGCCTTGCAGTAGCAGTTTCACAGTAACCTGAGAAATTACACAGGGCAGCTATGGCATTTCACAGCTTGTCTGCAGCACTGGCCTCTCTACCCTTATAAACATTAAGGGAATTCACAGCAGTAGAAGCTGAGAAAATACCAACTTTAAGTACAGTATTTATAAGATATGAATCACTTCATAATTCAACATCGATATATAAAAACATAATTTCTTCATGTGACATGACCTTTAAAGCAAAAGTGACTCAAATAAGGTTTTTGGCCAATTGATTTAAAGTAATACCAAACTGTTGCTGCAATGTTTGTATTACTTACAACAATATGGAACCTCAAGGTCTGACTTCTCCCAATGCGCACATTAGAAATCTAGAAAGTTAATTCATACATTTAGAAGTTTTTCTGTCCATTAAGTTATTCTCAGTCTAATAATGTCACAAAACAAACCTGACTGCTTTCATTACTGTAAAGAAAGTCTCCCACTATTATTACAGTAGGTACAGCTTAAAAAACAAAGTGAAGCAGACACACAGCAGACCTTCACCACTCAGCAGTTTACTCAAGTAAGCTGCCCCCACACCCGTAATGAGCTCATGATATGCATGAGCATTCGTCTTCTTGAAAGTCCAAGAATCCAGCTATAAATAGTATTTTTTCTGTCTTTTATTGGTGCACATGCACAGTTCTAAAAGCATCGGTCACATGCTACTTCTCTTCCTGCTCCCACTGTTGAAAGTGCCCAGAAAATTACAAACGGGTTGACTTGTGCCAATAATTAAAATACTGAAACGAGTATTCTAACATTGCATTTATGTTTACGCATTTAAAGTGAACCTTCTTTTAATAGACATACAATCAAATAACCATACAATAAAGACAACATCTATTTATAGTACATGAGAAAGTCAAAGTAAGTATTTCCAAGGGAAAACAAAGAGTAAACAATAATAACTACATTAAAGGTGCGATCTGTCTTCTAACAAGAATGCAGGTGCTAGCAAAACATTGGACCAATAGGAGCCATGACTGTGCCACTTTATAACTGCAGCCTTATGATGAGGAAGCACTGTAAATGTAATGAGGAAATCACTGCAGAGCCAGTTGATAAACATTAGTAGTACACAGGTAATTCTACTGCAACACTGCCATTCCAGTTGGCAGCGTAAAGGAATATCCACTATAAAGTGTCCTGAGGGCATCGGATGATTCGAGGGCATTTGCCAAGCACACCCACCTTTCACTTCCAGAGCTCAGCAACTCCGCAAAATCAGCCCATCCTGACCCTAACCCAACCGTTAAGAATCATCTGATGCCCCCAGGACACTTTCTAAGGGATATTCCTTAGCGTTGCTTCCAGTCCATGCTGGAATTTGCAACAAAAACACAGATGTGTCATGTGAAATCCCTGCAGGAAGGGATGAGCCAAGAGGCAGGGAACAGAACATACATTTAGGATTGTGAACTTTGAGTCCCCGGAGGCTGTCAGAAAGTTACAGAGAACAGTCTGTGAATGCCTCTACTGTACTTGATACCACAGTGTTTGTTTTTTGGATTTTTAATGTGTTTTCCTGCAAAATATCATTTTTATGTATTACGGTATGTCAGTTTCTCATTGTACTTTTCCTTTAAAATAACTGCTAAAAAAAAAAATGCATTAATGTGCTTTACATTTTTAGTATATGTGAGAACATATTCAGACAGTGCCAAAAGTGACCAGATGACGCCACGCTGGTTTGTCTGCTTTTCGATTTAACCAAGTGCTAAAAGTGAGGCAAGGATCTTAAATTCAAATTCACAGCACACACCTAACACTGCAGGTGTCATAGTTAATGGCCACAGCCTATATGTAGCAGTCAGGTTAAAAGCTGTGCCAAGGGATAGTGACAAAAGCCACAGACCTAAGAACAAAGACATTCTGACCCACACTGAACAAAGTGGGATCTATTTAATGACCTACACAGGGGCTAATCAAATTACTGCGCATTTTAATTATTAATCCTGCTGGCAATTTCTACCCCAAGAGTGACTTAACACAATTAAAATACAGTAGAAAAGGGCTTTGCATTTGTATACAGACAGACATACAGTATGCGTTCCTCTCTGCCTTATCTTTATTCAAGAATTGGTATAGGGAGTGTGTGTGGGAAATCCACGACAATGCACAAATCTTAAATTCTTTAATCCTTTGTTCCTGGGACAGCAGCAGTTTAAACCCAGTGATACAGTGATACAGTGATACAGAGCTGCATTATACCATCCAACTGTTCAACACTTTACAAGTTAATAACTTAAGATAACTTATCTAAAAAAAGAGAAAAAAGGAGTGTGATCTGTAAACAGAAAAACACACATACTTTCAGAAGAGGGGTACTGACAATTTCTAAACTAAGAACCACAAACACACATTCAAAACAATAAAATAAAAAATCCCTTTTTAATCCAGTTAAAATATAACTGGTTATATGTACTGTAGCACTTTCAACATTTTTAGGAAACATAATTAAACATAATTAGAAACATATGCTTTTATATTTAGTCTCAGCAAAATGCAGGCTCAGTCGAGTGGTTCAAACTCTGTTAGGAACAGGTTTTCTGCCCATTCAGTGTTTCTTTCACACAGGGTACATTTTCAAAATGTTTTGAAAACAAGGGGTTACATTCTGTATCAGCTTTAGTTTAACAAAACAAAGTTTGCTCTTTGCTTTATTAAAAGACATCCCTATACTGTAAAGAAACCATCAATTATTCCTTCATCCCAACAAAGCTCAGTGCTGATCACACAATTCCATGCTGGGAATAGTAATCGACTCAGAGCGGCTTTGTTTTGTTAAGAAGTTAAAACCCCTTCCACTGGACATACAACGGCACGGACGTGGCAGATGAGCTATTTATATTGGAGCCCAAAGTGTTAGTTTGATTTCCCTGGAATGTTCATCATTGGCCTACAATAATAGCCCTGTCAATACATGCTTTTGCAGCACACAGCTAAGCAATAACAACCCAAAACATAGTTGAAGTTCAATATAAACAAGATTTTTTCACAATTAACCTTCAGACCTTTTTTTTTTTTTTTTTTTTTTAAACAGTAATCAGATTTTGTAAAACAAACAAATAAACAAGAACAAATTAAAGCTAGTAGGTCCTCTTATTTGCAATACTAAAATGTATTCAAACGAAACAGGTCGTTTTATCAAACCTTGCAAGCTTCCCTCACTGCACCCTGAGAACTCAAGCTGCATACCCCACAGTTTTTGATGTACAGTGGTCTCGGGAAGCAAGCAAAGTGTTCTAAGACGGAGTTGACCACCAGATACAATATGAAATCAATAAATTAATTAATATGTATTACTTGTCATGATGCACGTGCATCAACATATGAAATGAACTGAATAAGAGAAAAGCAATAAACAAGTGTATGTTAATAAACTAGAATAACAAAGTAACAAACTAATGTTAATAAATGAACTGTCAAAATAAATTAACACAGCACTCCTACACACGTTAAAAAATGCAGCAGCAGCTCTATATTAATTATGAATACATGTACAGGAGCAATATTCAAGACATGCACAACATTACTTAACAGAATGGTGAAGCAACTCACAAGCACAGAAAACACCCAATTGCTCGGCGACTTGTGTCCCATTCAAGTTTCTTTCAAGAGCTCGAACAATTTCAAACTTTTTGTAGCAAGAAACAGCAGCGTGTTTTGCCATTTCTTACATGCAATTTTGTAGCCGAATACAAAACGAATCAATGCTATGACGACGGTTCTGGAAAGCTTTAATAAACTAATCAGTGTCCCACAAGACACTGTCGCGATGACAAGTCGCTTTTGAAAAGACTGAATAAACCATTTTAATTTAAAGTTTAATGATGATGAGTTGTCAGGTTACAAAGCAGTACTGTATCCATTGTGAACAAATCTCTCTCAGTGCCAAGGTGTTCTTTTAAGCAAAGTTCCTGTTCCTTTAGCCGGAGCATTTACAATGAGGAAAATCTGTTTCACCACAAGGGTGTTCCCGTAGGCAAAGTGTTCTCTTAGGAAGTGTCCCTATACACAGAGACTACTGTACTGCCAATCCCTGGTTTGCTGGAAATGATTTGCTATATCAATGTTTTTTTGTTTTTCCAGGCAGTTCATGGTTGCTGAACTTCTATATTGGATCTTATTAAATGGCTCTGAGCGCTAAGCTTTTCATGAATCTCCACCGTAAAATGCGTAGCTAGGACATCCTGGACACGTCTGTCCTCATAGTCTGTAAATCCCACACACTGATCTACGGTGCACAGCTGGGGACACTTTATTGCCCTGAATAATATATTCATACTTTGTAGCTGAACTGATCACTGCTGAATAAAAAAGGTGCAAAATCACTGTCTTAAGAGTGCAATATGAAACAGGCTGCAACGCCTACTCGGAATATAACTTGTAAAAGTGCAAGATGTTCTGTCATTGGAATTAAACATTTACAAATTGAGTGACCTACAAAATAGACATAAACTTACTAACCTATGAACTTAAATCAAATCAGATACCTACAGTATTCAATGCAAAAAACAACATCAAGTATCCACAATCTGTGCAACTGTATCTATAGCTATACACACACAGACTATTATTACAATAGTAAACACTGTACATAGGGCATGCGATTTAGAAAAAGAAGACTGTGACCAAATTGTTATAAAAATGTACAGGAAGTAACGTTAAAATAACAGATATCAAAACTGGCTCATTACATTTAATTCCTTTATCAAGATTACCAGGATCAGAAAAGGAATCAAGAAAAGGTTGTGAATCAGGTGCAGCAACTGTTCTAAAGCCTTTGGGTATTTACACAGCCACTGTATGTTCATGAACAGTATTGCCAACTGCAATCTCTTCTGATTGCTGTTCATCAACACTAGGAGCTTTCTTTTCCCTCCCATGGCAGTTTGCTTATTAAATTATGCAGTGTGTCAAGTTAGCTTTTCTGAATGTTATTTTACAGAATCAATTTGGCAAAATAAATTCAACTTTAAGACAAGCTGAACATGGCACGACTGAAATCGGCTCTTTTTTATTCAAATTATTATTGGATTTTATTAATACAAAAGGATATAAAAAAATAACAAATAAAAAGCACATACATAAAACACAATAAAAACGATAAATAAAAATAATAAAAAATAAAAAAGCACTGTATTACACAAAAAGACCAAGAGCAGCATAAACACTTTCCATGTGACAATGATAAACACAAATAAAAGCATAGCACTATACAAAGAAGTCAAGGTGTATTTAATTAACAGGAGCTGAAGGTCTGTCCCCGTCCCGTCCCCCCCCCTCATATTTTGCTTAAATGATATGTTAGTTTTTCTAAAGGTAAAATATTTAACGCCAGAGAAATCCATAGTTTAAGAGAGGGAGCTGTATCTGAATTCCACAATAAAAGGGTGTATTTTTTTGCTAAAAATGTTAACATGTCAAAAAGTTTTGGGGTCTAGTACTAAATTTGGACCTGCAGCTAATCTAGTAGAACTTGTATAGCCAAGTGAATAGATTGCCAAAATGTTTTAATTTTGTCAGTGCCAAAAGATATGCATATAGGTGCATCTACATCATAACGGAGAATGTTCTGCTGACATCTTTTTGAGTCAAACGGAGTGAGATAAGTTTATAAAAATGAGTTTATAGTTACGATTCTCGCAAATTATTGGAAATTGATGAGGGATGAACTCTCACAAATTCTTGACCAAAGCATATATTCATAAAATAATTCAAATCAGGCTCCCAGAGATGTTTCAGGGGCAAAAAAGATGATGTGACTTTATTTGATAAAATCATATAGGCTTTTGAAATTATTTTGGACACAGAGGAAGTAGTAAGTCGTATGAGCATATTACAGTAAGTAAAAGTTTTTCAATGTCATCGACTTGGAAACTAAATGTATTTCTTTCAGTCAGTGACTGTATAAAATGTCGAATTTCAAGATACAGTGCTCCCTCGCTATAACGCTCACGGTTATAATGCTCCTACACAGCATTTCCCCCAATTCCCTATAGTAATGATTCATGCAATATTTCTATAGAGCAGCACAACTTCTCAGTCTAACTTCAGTTTCTGTCTCTTCCTTTTGATTCAGTATCTGAACTGAAGAAATGCTGTGCTGGCACTTTATAACACAGACATCTTATTCAGCATTCATTTTATAATTAAATAAATATTAGGCATATTACGTGGTTATCTTTCCTAATATATTTACTTTTTTGCTGCCACAGGCACTGCAGCTTTCTCTGGGAGACGCTTCAGCTTCACTTCAGGCCTGCTCCGGCAGCCAAACCTGGGGCGAGCCCTTTCCCTCTTCCCCTCGCCCGACCCGCTCTCCTTCTCGCAACTGGTTTGCTTGTCTGTCGTTTCGAACTGAACTCCTGACCGATGTTTAGCCAGGATATTTACAGTTTAAAAACTTCTAATTAAAATGATCCACAAGTGGGAATATTACCTCTTTTTTTTTTGGAAAAAATATAGCGTTGATTACATGGTGCTTTATGCATGGTTAATTCACAGAAAGTTACATTTTTGCTTTACTATGTGTGCACTATAGAGAGGGAGTTATTTTATTTTGTATTTTAGTCAGGTGCGTGCCGTGTCCCACGATGCTCCCCACTCCTTCCCCAATGTATAAAGCTCTTTGGTTATAACGCTCATATTGCGAGTCCCGCAAGGCAGTGCTGCACATGTTTTTAAATGTTTATTAGGTATTCTAAACTCACTACTTATTATAGCAAATGTTTTGAGAGTATTTTGACAAGCAAGGGAGATAAATTCTGAATGCCCCTATCAAACCAAATCTGTACACCAATATTGCAAATAGTCAGAGGAAATTCTGGGTAGAGAGTGAGGGGGAGAGGACAGAAACACACAGTGGCAATTCCAAGCAAGCTAAATATTATGTATCACAGATATTGTTACGAGACCCAAGAATTTATAGTTATTAAATACAGGAACAAGATCTCAGAGAGATCGGATGACTTGACAAGGATTCCATCTGTATCCAAACAGAATCTTGGCGATCTAAAAGCCACCCCATCATCTGCCTGACCTGAGCTGAGCTGACCAATAGTATATTTCAAGACTGGGCAAGGCAAGGCCACCCCTTTCTTAGGACTTAATCAAGGTTGTAAACCTATTTTCTTTTTTTTTTTGTTCCAAATAAATTTAGATATATACTTATTGATATATTTAAAAAAAGGAGTGTGACAAATAACAGGGCAGGGCCTGGAATAGATAATTAAATCTAGGAAGGATATTCATCCCGATCACACTAATTCGACCCACAAGAGAAATTGGTAGATGGGTCCAAATTGTTAAATCTTCTTTAATAAGTTAAAATGCTATACTAAGCAACTGCACCAAGAACACCAGGGGTAGATTTTTCAGGGTTTGTTAAATATAAGAAAATACCATCGGCATAAAGAGATAGTCAGTTACCTGCTAGAATACCATCAATTGAAGCAGAAGATCTAATGGATTATATAGATTCTATTGCCAAAGCAAAGAGGAGTGGGAACAAACGACACCCTTTTTGTATGATTCTATCAAGGGAAAAAAATTGTGATAAAATACCACTAGTAAGAATTTCAGCCTGCGGCCAAGAGTATGTTGATTTAGTCCATTTTATAAAATTAGGTCCTAGATTAACTTTTTCAATCACTGAGAAAATAAATCCCCACTCCACTCTATCAAAGTCCTTTTCAGCAGAGTGACACAATCTTTGCAGCTTTTTTATGCATGTTTATTTAAATGATCAATGATATTCAATAGTCGACAGATATTATCAAAGACATACCTCCCCTTAATAAGGCCAGTTTGATAAGGCTTAATTACCTGATTGATTTAAATCTTCAGGCCAATAATTTTGCAATCATTTTATAATCCACATTAAAGCAGTGATATGGGTCTAAGGGATGAACACTCCAGTGAATCTTTATCTTTCTTTTTTAGGAGAGTGATGGCAGCTGACCTCAGAGTTAGGCAAAGAACCCTTTTCTACAAAATCGTTGAGCATAGGTATAAAACACAGGCATAAGTTCAGGCCAAAAGCATTTGTAATACTCAATTCGATAGACATCCAATCTGGGACATTCATTAGAAGGCTTCGCTTTAATGGTTTCCAGAACCTCACAAGGTATGAATGGAGCATTTAGATTTTTCACAATCATAATCAGAATTTTTTTGAAAATCAACAGCACCTTTTCTGTGTGACTCCATTGAGATTGATAGAGGTTGTTATAGAAGTCATGAAAGGTGTTATTAATGAACCCCTTGCAATCCTATGTTGGGTCATAAATAATAGTGTTATCTGGGATTCTAATTGATTTTATAAGGCGTTCAGTTTGTTCTTTTTTAAGCTGGCGAGAAAGTAATTTGCTAGATTTATTACTGAATTCATAAAACTTTTGTTTAGTAAGAAATAGTAGTTTTTTTGTACGTCTAGGGTGATCCAGGTTATGCTTTTCCCTAGCTGCAGACAAAAGATTCCAGTTTGTGTCTTTTGGATTTTGCTTATGCAGCTGTTCCAAGTGACTCAGATGCGCTTCCAGCTCCCTTCTTTGTGGTGTAATTTTCTTTTTAGATATTATTAGAATAAGACATTACATGACCATGAATGGTTGCTTTAGCAGCACCCCACAGAGTAGCTGGGGAGACAGGACAGTCCTCATTATCTTGCTTATAATGGACAATCAGCTCACAAACTTTATCACAGAATTTCTAATCCGATAGAAATGATGTGTTGAACCTCCAGTTTGTTGTCTTAAATATATTACACCTATTCCAAATAAACTGGTGCACAGGACTATAGAATCAATGAAACATGATATTGAATGAGCATAATTATTAGGAATAAAAATTTTAAAAATCCATGCGAGAGTAGAATTTATGTGGGTTGGAGTAAAATGTGTAGTCCTTTACTGTAGGATTTAGTTCTAGACAACTCAAGGTCTTAGAGGCTTTAGAATTAGAAAGAGGAGTATCAGAAGACTGATCAAGTTTAGGATTAAACACACAATTGAAGTCACCTGCCATCAAGCCGATACCATTACAGTGCTGAACAGCGTGACCATATGCACACGGGACGACAGAGGAAAAAATTCTCTCAGCTGGGTCACCTTGCCGACCATAAAGCTCCGCCTAAAAAAGACTCCCCCTAAAATTGTTTATTTTATTGTACATTACAGATGTTGCTATTTACAAAAATGCTGGCTGGCTATGAATTACTATCTACAATAATTAATGCTCTCACGTACACATGCAGTCTTCTTTAAAGTCCCAATTTAAAGACAATAAGTTTCATTGTAGACCTCGGGATGAAATTGTTAGGTGGATATTTTTTTTGTTTTTTGGGGGTTTTTTGGGGTTTTAATTTGCAGTGGGAGAAAACAGCTTCAGCAAGGACAGTAGAACCTGCCAAAACTGACAGACGCTGTATCTACTACAGATACTAATGACAGCATAACAAATACAAAAGAAAAATGAGGGAAACACAGATCTTTTCAAGAAAGCTGGGATACTTTGTAAAAATTGATTTTATATTTTTAAAAGCTGCTATAGCAGTTGTGCTTGTGAAGCATCCACACTATACATTGACAGAACAAGTGATTTATTTGCACTATGCGGGACCTTATTTTCCCCCCCATTGGTGTTTGAGCCCAGGAGTGCTCACAGAATCACTGCCTGTGCACCTGTTATCAGTGATTAAAGTCTTTTTTCAAACTGATTGTCGCTCACCAGTACTGTATTGGCATAAGAAAAGTGTTTTAAAAAAGTAATTTCAGCTTCCAATCACTTAAAATATGCTGACGATAATGTAAACAAACCAAGTTTCAGACAGCGAGTCCCAAGCTTTAAAACTTGTTACTGTTTATAGATAAGAACTTTATTATGAATATATTGTGTTATGATTTAAGCAACATTTTGTGATCTCCACGTTTTTGTAAAATGACTTTACACTTACTTCAAAAGATGCAACGTGTTTCAGTAAATTCAAAAGATAAACTTTGCATCCCACGAAGAGGGAGAACACAAATGTAAAAAGTCATTAACTCTTTGTGGTCCTATGTCAGACCAGGTCCAATATTACAATTTTCCCTTTCTAGTCCGTTGTTGGACCCTGTCCGACATCATCAAAAAGACTTAAAGCACAGGTCTCTAGTCGTTTTTGCTCTGGAAAAAAACGAGAAAACCTTTCAATGGCCGAGTGAGACTGATAGGAGCCGAATGAAGCCGAAAAAAAGGGCGGCTCTCATAGCCCCATGCACTACAGAGATAACACAGACAAACAAAGGAGATACCGTAGCTGCTTCTGCAAAGAATATCACAGACATTTGCAGAGCTTTTTGACATGTTATAGAAATAAAATAATGATTTGGATCGCATTATTGAGGAGTTTGGTGATAAAACGAGTGATCAGGAGAGAATTTATCAGTATGCATATCTATAACGAGGTATGTGAAAAATACAGCAAACAAGGGCTGGGGCTTGGATGGAGATACAGTACTGAGTGTCCTTTTACAACTCAATGCCTTTTAAACCTGTTTTACTCTGAAAAAAAATATTTTAAACAGCACATGTAAAATAAACAGCGCGTGTGAAAATAAATTGGTTAAGTGGGGTTAGCATTGCAGGGGAGATGAAGGGATGTTTCAGTTACAATTGACCGTTTTCTCAGCATTATTTGTGAATGCTTTTTCACCAATGCTACACCCCATTAGAAAACTGACTTCCCTGCATTTTTTTTAAATGGAAGACGAAACGTGAGAGAATATGTGTACATTTGTTTTAAGTACTCACCCAGAGGACTACTGAGATACAGACATCAACTAGTCCTCATCAGAGTCACCTCAGGTGAGCGGGAGTTTCTAACACTGCTATTTAATTTATAATGGTCACTAAAATTATTAACAGCAAATGCATTTTCCATTTTGGGGGCTGAACAATTCCACATGACTTGGTTATTTTTTTTTTTTTTCCCCACAAGAATAAAAAGTGTAACTGGGATTATGGAAGCAGTGATGATTTTTTATTTATTTTTTATATTATATAAACTTGACAGCTGTCAACCAGAATTCCTATAGTAGAAGCAAAGCTCTGCACCTCTTTCTACAGTTGATTGTATTACCTTTGTTTTCTTCTAGTTGCCTAATCTATGTAGCAAAATTAATTAAAGGTTTTATGTAACAATGCAAATCTGACATTTAATTCAGCAGAGTTCTTATTATTCATCTTTTCCTCATCAGCACAAAAAAACCCACAATGCTTCTTTACAGGATCAGACTGTAGTGGTTTATTTGTGGGAGCAGATCATGAACGGCATGCAGCAATAAGTACAAAAAACTGTACACCTTACTTGAATACCCACTCCTTGCAAGTCTAGTAGAGGCAGTGATGTGAAGTATTATTACTGTAGATCAACTATACAACATCCACTCATGTTTAAACAACTGCATGAAAAGTTCTGTAAAATAGAATGTTAAAACAAGTGTTCCAAATACATAGTGAAGAAAACAGTTTGGAGAAGAGGAGTAAAATGAAAGTGCTGTACCTCTAGGCAGTGCAAGTTAAGGTAAGCAAAGCAAAGCAGAAACTTAGAGTCAGCATTTTAGCTCTGAAAGACTGCCATTACATGTCACAGCATGGAAGTGCTCAACAGTACTGCCCTTGACTCAAGCCAATCAACGCCCCTTCCCCCACCACAAAACTTCTCTGTTCTGTAATCTGCTAGTCTGGACCTAATCAGGCTGCCACATGTGCAAAAGGCAGCTGCTATTTGTCATCTGGCTCAATAGAATGCACAGGCCACTAATGCCACTGCTGAATGCTTCCAGGCATCTACTGGAACTTGCTACAGCAGCTTTCAAAAAATAAACAGAAATAAAAACCAGACTTCACTACTGGAATTCTTTACTGCACTTTTACTAACTGGAGATGTATTGCAACTATTAAGCTTTTAAGAAAAAAATGTTAACATATAAAAATCAGGGAAAATGACAAATGTTTTGCCTGTAACTAACTATGACTATCCAACCCAAGTGTCCAGCACTTTCCCAGTGACCTTTAGAAACGTACAGCTAATACAGTACCAGTACAGTAGCTTTCAGGTAATGCAAAAGCAGGAACAGACTCTTGCCTCACTAACTCTGGTAATATTAGCGTGTGTCCCCTTGTTCTTCTGGTGAAGATCTTTTGGTTCTTTGTCTGTATTTAATATTTCAGTTTGGATTGAATAGGCAGCTAAATCAAAGAACAGGGGATGCTGCTTCCTTGAATTACTGATGTGCACAAATGTTTATTAAACAAATACATAGACTTCGCATAACTGCATGGGCTCGGGACTGGTGTGAGGTCATATACATAACCGGAGCGAGGGAATACAATGGGATACAATGACAATAGGACTTTATCCTTTACAGTTTATTACAAGTTCAAATAAAACAGACAAATAAACTTGAAATGCGTTATACGCTCAATGCAAACAACACTATTCTATGGTAACGCATGATATGAAATGTAAAATAATGTATACAACACTTAACAGCCGGTATAAACTAAGTTACTGTATGTTATTTTTATATATTTTATTACAAATAAATTACAAGTCACCCAAAATACTTTTCAAGTTCAGAAAAATAAACCAATTTGAAATACGGTATGCACTCAATACAAACACTATTCTCTGGCAATGCATGATATGAAAAGTAAAATAATGTACAGTATGCAACAGCCCGCATGAACCAAGTAATTGTAATACAGTACAGTAAAACAAAGGTTAAACAGGTGTGTACAGTACCTTATTATAGATCTACAACGGAACAAAAAAATGGAAGTATGCACAGTATTCGGCCGATAAACTGTAGAATACTACCCTAAAACTTACAACCATTTGCCTCCATGAAGTCTTGTAGTGTGCTGAGGCTCGAGTTTTACAGATTCGCTTTGCCATTTTGATTATAGATAGATAGAAAATAATTCTCATCAAAACGAACTTGGATTAGACAATTCCTAATCAAATTTTAAGTTTCAAGTTCAGTTCATTTGCAATGTGTACTTTTTAAAAGTTAACTTACAGCTGTATTTTCAATAAAATGCACAGCACTTAAATGAAAGGTTTCACTGTTCATTAAATGAAATTTGATTCCGGTTACAGGGTTCTCCCCAGGAATTCTGTACAGCCGGGTGGCACAACATTCTAGCCAGGCGCACTTTTAACAGAAAAATAAACTTGCCTTACCTTAAATACAAAAGAATTTGAATAACGTGTTGTCTTTCGTTGAGTATATCTGGCTGCGCTATTTTATATTCTACATTTTCTTTTTCATTACTGTGTTTTATTATGGTAAATTACCGTGTTTATTTAGGCACTCTGCGATTTGACTGAGGAAAGATAACGGGGCTATTGGAGTTCACCAAAAAAAACACGGTGACCTTTTCAGCTTAATTATTGAGCTTACTGCTTCATTTAAATTGTTTTCTTTATATTAAGTTTTCAGGGCATTTTGTTAATGTACGTCTATTTATGTTTTTCGCTATTCTACATTTGAATGCAACTGTTCATTTTAACCATTTTTTTAACACAACGGTACTCGCACATGTTTGGTCACCATCATAACTGTTGCATGAAACCGCAGTGTAATAATCCAGCACCTCTGCACTTAAGCATTTGTATGTCAGCTGACAAGTGTTCAGCTGATATCCCATCAAGCCTTTCTTCTTAAAGGCGTACAGCCTCTATATATGAACCCCCAATATCTCTTACAAGCACATGGGTACATATTGTTATGATATGGCAACAAAAGAAATACACTTGTTTTTTTTGGGGGGGTGCACATGTATAGCTATTGTGTACTATATATCACCTTACAGTACAATAATATGACAAAAAAAATGGCCAATGATAATACCCAAAAATAATCTTACTATTTTTTAGTAAAGTGGCCGGCCCAAATATAGTATTAGGTGGTGGATTGTGCTGAACCCCTGCACTCATTGTCACTATTTTTGTTTTCAAAATAACTGGTTATTTTTTTTTAGCAGTCATTTTTAATGTTTAGCCTCTTGAAGTGCTTAACACCAAAAACCCGCCACTTCAATCTAAATGTGTCAAAACATAACACAGCTGCCAGATGGTTGCAAGATTTTTTTTTCACCCAGCAACGCGCAACTGATCTAGTCTGCAATCAATCAATCCTTATTGTTAAAGGCACAGTAGCATCTGCAAGACGGGTGGATCAGGTTTTTTTTCCAGCCGGGCGGGGAAAGCCACTTTGCCAAGCGGCCCGCCCGGCTGAAAAGGCTTGGGGAGAAACCAGAGTTAATGTAACTTCAATAAAAACTGACTGCATGCATTTGGCTGAGACTCTTGATAACAGAGTCTTTTTTTTGCTGGTGCCTTGAAATTTCTATTAACTGTGTGTGTGTGTGTGTGTGTGTGTGTGTGTGTGTGTGTGTGTGTGTGTGTGTCTGTCTGTATCTATCTATATTTTGACCACTCTAACATCCCAATTATGGTTCAGTCTACTAGGTCCTTTTCTGCTATTGACTAAACTATCTCCTTTTATTAATGCTTTCAAAGAATGGTACAAACAACTTTTAATCACAAGAGTCTGTATTTTTTCCAGGCGCTGCATGTATAAAACAATTGCCACAAGTTTATTTTTTTTCCTTTACATACTTAATTAATTAATTGCCAATTAATTAATGGGCAATTAATTAATTAATTGGCAATTAATTGGAAATTCAACTCCTAACACAAAACTTAAACACATTGTTGTACGAATATTTTGTGGGGCTATTTTCTTGGAAGTGGATTTCTGATATGGTCATGATGTCCTTGAAGCAACTTCTAAATGCCTCAAGCTACAGTGGTAACAAAACATCTTAAACTAGCTCAAGTTTAAATAAATAAATAAATAAATAAATTTAAAAAATAAAAAAATAAACAACCTGCTAAATCTAAGATTCTAACCTAAAGGTAATACAATGGATATTAAAGCACTGGTCAGCACTCCTTTCATTAAAACCCAACAGTTTGATTTCAAGATAGAGGCTGGTCAAGTGACCAGAGTTGGGGTCAATTCCATTTTTTCAATTCCAGTCCCTTTTCTACAATTCCAATTCTTGTTCCGTTTCACAGCACAGTCTTTACTGATGTTTATGCCACAGGCTTTATCAGGTTACCTGACAAGTTCATTAAGTTGTATACAGTACTTGTTTGCTCAATAAATCCTTTGTTGTAAAATGATTGGAATAGGAATTTGAATTGACTAAGAGGGAAATGGGATTAGAAATGGAAAAATGGACCCCAAATCTGCAAGTGACTGCTTTTAATTTTTTACCCTATTTGTATAGGAAAAAACACTTTCATAGTGCTACAATACGGGTATCTGTCCTGCAAGGATGCTTGCAAGGTGTCAATCAGGCCACGTGAAGGCACAGAGGACAGAGCATTGATGAGTGAAAAAACAAAGATGACAGACTGTGGCAGGTTGGTGAGTGGATAGAGGCCCAGAGACAGACTGCAGTTCAAATACTAATTTTATTATAAATAACACAAAATAAACATGCACAAGATAAATTAAAGGGATTTAAACACAAATAAAGCAATACAAAAACAAAATTTGCAAAATTAAGGTTTCCAGGCTGGGCAATGCCTTCACTGGATTCACAAATACAAAAACCCACAAACACCAGCCTGCTTCCTCAACTCCCTCTTCTCAAATGAGAAGCAGAGGCCTCCTTTTATGTCAGGTGGCTGGGCGCTGATTGATCGTTAATTAACCTAATCAACCCCAGCCACCTGAACATAATAAACCCAGGCAGGTAGGGGAAATTAACCCCATCCCTGCCAATTTAAAAAGGGCAGAGCTTTGCTCTGCCACACAGACCCTGTACAGGTCAGGAATAGAACTACTCTCTCCTCTACAGCTTAGATCAGTATGGGTTGAGTTGGACTGTATTGATGCTGCTGAAACTGAACAGAACTTTAGAAACAGAAAAACATAAATAAAGGTCTGGGTGCCAGGTGACATGAATGCCTTTTCAATTTAGGTCTACTGCTTTGAAAAGTGAAGACACAAACCTATATACATGGTAATGTTCTAAATACAACTACACAGACTGCACACACAGTATGTAAACAAGCTCGCTTCACAGAGAGAGCTAAAGTGTGAATGCCAATGTGTTTTTCTTTACAAACACTCCTGTAACTAAGAATTCTGCAAATGGGACCTGGTACTTATGGTGCATGTAGTGCAGTTATAAGAAGATAGTATCGCCCAGATTTGCCTTGCAAAATGAAATGTTACCCAAGGACACTGAAAAACTGAGACAAATTAAATGCAGCAAACAACCAATCAGAACTTATATAAGATCAAACAGTGTACTTTCCTTAAAGCTTGTGACCTTTGCACTAATCTCATTACTTATGTTGCTGCCTCTGTGTTCCACAGATAAGATAAGAAAGAAGTGCACATCAAAATAAAATGGAACTGGAGACAGTTCAGTGTTAGGATGCAATCTGTTCATACTAGAGAAAAATATACAAACTATCATGATTGCAACACTATGACTACACAGGAGGCAACACAAGTCAGCTCTGAGAATGCTATACAAGTGACAGCCAGAAATACGGGAGCAATCAGTCAGGATCAGAAAATATCACTTGCCTACATTTTTCAAATGCTGCTGCACTTACAAACCGTGTGTGCCTCACAATCCTGAAGCTACAGTATGCCCAAAACAAAAACCTGTATATAGCAAAATATACACTGCCAAGTCTTAGCTTGGAAATTAAAAAAGAAAAAAAAAACCCACAACGCTTTCAGATGAGATCCATACTGCTAATTAATTATATAAAAACATAATCCTACAGAAATATGATACAGGTTGTGCAATCTTTTTTTCCCCTCTCTATACCCATTAAAATCCAATGCATCTACCACTTCTACCTTTTTTTTTTTTTGGAACCAGTACAAAGAGATCACATCATAATGTGTTGAATTCAAACTGGGATTGGATTTTAATTTCTTTTGCTATTACAGTTGTGAGGGGGCACTGTGCAGAGTCATGTGAGCACTGCAATAGTGTGTGTACACCGGAGACCAAATCAGACTAATAATACTGCGGGTTAAAGTCTAATTAGGGAAATGTTTCAAGGCACTGACCCAAAATTAAAAGATGGATATAGTATTGTGATGTACCTATTCTTTACCACACTGGATTTACTCACCACTCTATAATAAACTAAATCTGCAGACATCTCAACTCAACATTAAAGAATAGAGAAGAGAAGCCATAAATTACAATACATAAGCACACGGCTGAAGAGTTAATTACTTAACAAGCTAATGGATTACAGTGCTAACATTTCACTTCCTGTAGCCAGGTACAAACTAAACAGCAAATAAAGTCCTGGAATTTATCAGGTAATTAAAATTAAAACAGCACCTTTACACTTTCATAACACAGTAAAGGCAAATTATTACTGTACAGTATGCCTGTTTTGCAACACGCTTCATTTCGCTTTAGTTTTAAAATCGTGTGTATCACAAGACCAGTATTGAGGAAGTGGATTAAAAAAATAAAAATAAAAATAATTTCAAGAGAGTCTATTCCAGCACACTGTTTTTTTCTTCTTTTTTTTTTTTCAAATATTTCAAGAAGAATCAAGTGTACCAATAAGGGAAGTGAATCACAACAACGAAACTTACCAACTACCGGCAAGCCTGCTTTTAACTGCAGCTTACACACTAGTGTGATAGAGTTCCTATAATAACACTCCAACTCTGTAAACAAAATCAAAGGGCTGCACATCCCTTTGGCTAAGCCACCAGATGTGAAATCAATTTGGTATTCTTTAAAGCCTACAGTATTAGCACTGGAAATAATTTTCAGTTCTCTTTCACAAATTTAAAGTAACATTTTTTAATAAGAAATCTGTTCTACTTTATTTTATCTTCAAAAAGGCACTATTGAGTTGGTGTGCAATACAATTTAGAGCAAAAAAAGAGTGCGTGCACCTGGTTTAAGGCTAGACCAGTATGCACAATCTCTTGAAGCAAGTTATTTTACCATACTACCACCTAAGCTATTGAGTGAGGGAAATACCTGTAGTTCTGTGGTTCATTGTATGTGTGGCAAAGTCATGTCCTATGTGTAAGGTTTCTGTGATTTGTGCCCCTGTATCAGGTATGATGCTTTTCACAACTGTAACACCTATCATTCTGTATTGGTGGGCACATTGGTCAACCCAGCTACTGCGAAGGAGCCGCCATGACAGAAGTGTGAATACATTGCAAATATGTGGATTTTCTCATTTTACTTAAATTCTCTATTTTATTTGGTCAAGCATTGCAACAACACGGCATCGCTATATTACATAAATTATAATAGCCTGATAAAAATATATATAAACAGATGTCGTTTCTGTCCGATGTGAATTATGTAGCGCCTCTGTCCATCCCCCCTTCCCTGTCCCCCCGCGTGGGTCCTGGGATGATCAAGAGAGGCTGTGTCTGTGTGAGTGGAGTCACATTTGTGCACGCTGTCGCTCACATTTCGTTGCATGGGAGATTTGTGCAACTTCCTCCCTCATATTGCGTCTTACACTGACGACAAACATGAATGCCCGGGTAGCCTTATCTGTTTTAATTAAAGTTCTAACAGTGACCCAGTAGTAAGTCTGTGTCCAGTGCTTAGCTAGTTAAAACTTCAGCCTTCATGTTTTTACAACAAAGTCAAAATATACACCTCCATGAAAAAGTGCTGTAAACTTGAAAACAAAACTACAGTACAGCATATTCGTACTGCATTTCGTCTTAATTTACAGTTCAGCTTCTTAAGAAACCAGCACACACACAGATATAATACATATTTACCCCATTAGTATCTCTTCCAGGCACACACAATTATTTAAAACATATTAAAATTAATAGAAACATGTATTGGCTCAAAACACGAAGAAGGGCATATAGTAAAATCGACTTTGGTTTCCACATTAACTGAAATGCATTCGTCGCCTTTAAATGTTGAACAGCTGATTCTGTCAGTTTAAATTAGAATTATTTAAGCCGTGTTTAAAAACACATTCCTACATAGAACACAAGTAGTCTATTTATTTTTAACTGTACATCCGGATGTGACTGCAGCATTAACACTATAGCTACATTTCACAATACAAAAACGCTCGTTATTACGTATGGAGAAACATTTATGACATCAGGCAGTAATCAGGAATACTAAAGACAAACATAAAAACGAGGTTAAAGGTATATTTAGACTCCAGCCGACGTAATATATTAGCCACACAAACATCTTTAGTCTTCACTTTTTTTCTCTTCTAACCAACTATCAAAAGTTTGCACTCCAAAAAAAGACAGAATGCAGTTAGACCTCCACAGATTTACTTACGTAACGTCTCAACTTTTTCTCAGGCGGAGACTTTCTCAACCACCCCGCACACACGACCTCTCCTCCACTCATCTCCTCGGTCTTTTTTTCCTTCGTGGACTATTTTTTTTTTTTTGTGTGTGTGTGTGTGTGCGAGAAACAAAAAGTAAAAAATAGAGATGCAAACCAAAAATATGTGTCCAGTGTCTATGGACACTGAAGTACACTAAATATAAGTGCCTCTATGATCTAGATCACGATGATTGTAGGCTACAGGCAGACACCGACACTCCTCCTGTTTCGGGTATTTAGACCAGCAAATTCCACACACAACTCATTCCAGCGCAGTAGTTTCAATTCTAAAAGCAATAAAAATGTATATTAGGCAAAGTCGACAAAATCCCTTTCACCAACGCTAGAACCGATTGTAAACTTTATTTTCCACTTTTCCAGTTTGCGCAGGTCGGTATGTTTTGGTTCTTTCCTTTCGTGGATCGTCTTTCTCCAGGAATGAGCTGCTTTTTACTATGTTCACTATCCAAACAACCTGCAAGCAATCAAACTCGCCAAACGTTAAAAGTTTGATGCGGTCAAATTGTAAGTACCCCTTCCAACAAACACAGAAGAGCCTTAATGGCTGATGAAGTGTCTAGACAAAACATGAAGAATGCCATCAACAAAAGTCACGAACGGAATACACCAACCAAATTGGACCTAAAAAGCTAAAACGGGGGCTGAAGGAGGTCAACCAACCGAACTGTCGCCTAGCGAGTGCTCACGCAAGCCAGGAATTCCTTAAACCTGCCTCCGAGATAGCGTGGTTGGGGGGGGGAAGGGGGGGGGTGTAGACGACTACGCAAATGCCGCAAATAAGCAATAGCCTAACTATTTAACATGATGGGAGATGTAGTTCTTCAGGGTTCTATGCAGGAAGAGGCCCTGGCAAAGTACATAGTTACTTGTGCGCCCACTAAACTACAAGCCCGTACACTACACTCAGTACAGATGTCCTGGTGGTGGATTACATTTTTAAGTCGACAGTCTTTTTTTTTTCCTCAGGATGGGGAAACTACAAAAACCAGAATGCAAAATTCTTCTGGATGGAGCACAGTGAAATACAGAACAGTTTCTTCTTGAAACCATGATTTTGGGGGAAAAAAAGGTGTTGGTCTATGGAAGATAATTTGATTAGGATAGGCAACTACTAATACTACTACTGCACATGTATTACTGCATGCAGTAATTTAGTAAAGCCTAAATTGTGCAGTTAATTAATTATAAAGGTAAAATTTATAGCCATCATCAAAAATATGGCGACCACCACCAGATACATTTTCTTTAGTTCTCAGCTTTCAACTGAAAAAATCAACTTGTTATGCAATGTTATCACAATTGCACAAACATAAAGTGACACCACACAAGGCAGATGTTGAAAGATTCCAAGGGCAAGAGATACCCATCCTCCCTTAGCCTGCAGGGAATTCCCAAATGACCCCTTATAAAAGTGCCTCATAGTAAAAGCAGAGGAAAGTGTAATAAATCATAGTGAAACCTTGGTAAAGAATAGGTAAGAATTATTAAGACCAACAAGGTATCTTAAAGCATGTTAATAAACAAGGAAAATCGTGGTAAACTATGATAAATGCACTGTGTAATGTCAGGAAAAGCATGGGAAAACTGCACAAATAATGTGGTAAAATCGGATTGGTCACCTAAAAAGGCTTTAAAATGTAAATTGATGTGGAACATTAGCACCACCTATAGTAAGACCATCACCCCTTACCACTTAAAATGTTACCATTATAACAAAAACATCACATTTTGCTTGCTGAGCAGATGGGATTCTACCACCTTCTGCTGCATGCAGTGGCCTGCTTGGCTACATGTACACAGCAGAGCTCAGGAAAAGGTTCCTCAAGCAGACCATTGGAAGAATGTAAGCAACTGAATGTGTGTGGCAGAATGCAGGAACAAACCCAGAATAATATTTCTTTGTAAGGTAGTACACACATGGGACATTACTCATTTAAAATGTGGTTACAGTATCATGTAATGTATATGAGATTATTTCAGCTATACAAAATGGTTGCTATTAGTGTAGTGTTACGTATATAATGCTAGGGAGCTCTATATAAACCTTAACGGTTACCATATTGCAAACTGTTTTGTAAAAAAAGAAGAAAAAAGAAAAATGTATTTTATTTCACAGAATAAACATTATAGCAGTTTAAAGAAGCTGTATTCTATTCAAAAGTTCACACTCCCTCTTACACCCAAACTTGTCTTACTATCTTTATTTAATAAATACATCCTGTCCCATTGGAAACAATTGCTGTCTAGACCACAGAACCATATACACTTCATTCTTCAGTACATGTTGGCACAATAAACCAGACAGATCAACTACTTTAACTTAGTCCCCTCAGACCAGATGTGTTTGGTCTGCAGTTACTGTCTGAAGTTACAAAGTTACAAAAGTACGAGAGGAAGTTTTATTAATAGGACGCAGAGTGTCCAGTTGCCTCTGAATTAACACAGAAATGCATCCCTACAGGTTATGTGAACATTCTGCAGTACTTACTTAGAATTAAATCTTGTCTTGATGTTTTTGTTTTGCTTAAAAGGGTTATCAGTAGGAAATATGTGAGATTTTAACCAGTATCTTACATAAAAATGAACTGTCAATATGTGCAGTGATTGAATTCAAACAAACAACAACAAAAAAAAAAAAACTAAAATAATGCATGAGCTGCATATATTTTTACACTTGGAAAATACACTTTGTCGTATAAAGTCAGATTAGCAAATGCATGTTTCTGCTGTTCATGTCTGTGTAAGGCATTTATTGATTCATAAACTGATGCAATTGTTTACCCCTTTAGACAGAATGTTAGCAAATATACATCTGACAGAAAAAGCACACTATGATCAAAATGTATTTGTATTTTGTTACAGAAACTGATAGTAAGGGAAGCTGTGGCTTACAGAAAATGTTGTTTATTGTTAGAACTTGGTGTACAGTACACGTGAATTTAGCTGACTTCAGCTAACCACTGAGTTCAAGTTGTTATATACAAAAACAACAGCTATGATTTAAACATAGAATATATGCTGTTAAGGACAGTTGAAACAGAAACCAACCTTAAGGTTTACTGAATAACAAAAATAGATTACTCTGTTTTTAATAGAAACTCTTCCTTGAAACTAACAATATTTATAAACTAAATTCTATGTATACAAATTGTTTGAATGGTGAAATCCAAACTTAAGTGGAGCCCCCTACAGCTTCATTAAAACCCATTCCATTTGACATGATAAGCCCTTTCTGAGCATTTTGAATGTTATTCTAATTCCTCCATCAGCATTATGATACCAGCAATGTCAACCCAATGGATATGGAACACATTCTGGTCCTCATACAATAGCACACATGCTCTGCAGCTGATTGCCGTTCTGTATTGGTTGATACCACTGGGAAAACAACAAAACATTAAAATGTTACCATAGTGGTACCATTCAACTGGTGGCTCAACTCCGAGCTGTTGCACTACCACTATCACTTACAGTACAGACCCATTGTGACACTACATTCCCGTGAAGATATTTTAGCAGAGGACTGGTTCCCTATAACTCTCCTGTGTAGTGAAATTGAAGTTGCTTCTAAGAATGTAGAACACACCACAGGCTTGTTTTAAATTATTTATCTGGAGCTCCACCAGCTTGAACCATAACCACGGCAATACAACTGATCGTCAAATCATGTGGCTCTGTGTTGAAAATATTTTCTCCTTGAATGGCAGAGAACATAGCATCTGCTTGCGTATGTAGATATTCTGAGTGATGTTATTTTTGCTTTGGAACAGTGTGTTTACTGTACAAAGTAATAGTAAGCAGAATTAGTGCTTACTTTAGAGTGCAACTCCATTTAAGACTATAGAGGTGCTGTTATCTGCCCAACAAACTTACGGATAGAATTGGGGCACAAGGTCCCCCATTACATGTTGCAAGGTAACATGTATAGTCAGTGGTTGTTTGGGTAGACTGCTGCCCCCATGTACTGTACTCCTTCAATTTGAACTGATGGTATGGGAGGAAGGAACCTTTCCTCAGTTTAGTATCTATTAATTCCCACTGCATGTGGCATGTTTGATTTGAGGTTTGTTATTTGTGAGCTTGTTTAAATGTTATGCAAAGAGTTTGTGGTACAGCTAAAATAGTAACTTGTTATTTCCGTCTGTTTTGATCTAGTGTTGGATTAACCACAAAGGAAACATCAATATATCGTTTAATCCATAAACTTTGGATTTGTATAGATTTTATAGACAGCATCTGACACCTTCTACTGTACCCTTATAGAAATGCAGTACAAAAAACTGGAAAGGTGCTTTACTAGTTTCCTGCAGTAAATTATGTGTCATATGAAGGACACTTTAGTACAGTTTTCCTGCTGTACATTCCATGTAGTACACATTTAACCCTCACAAACCCTATCCAAAAGATGGAATCTGTATTTAAATGCAGTATTTTACAAAAATACATTTTCAACAAACTGCTTCTGTAAAGCATTCTGTATATACTTTAAATAAGGTAATCATTGTACAATAAAGTATCACCTTGTAGTGCTTACAGCAATGAACTGCAATTTCTCAACAAATTGCTGCTGTAAAGTTGGGGCAACTCTTAAAATTGTAACTGCTTGTTATGCCAGGGCTGTCAAAGGTCTTCATTTTATTTAGGGCATAACTATTCTTTTCCATAAGTCTCAAAGTGTGCAGTGCAGTGGGTTAGAGTTGCCTGCCTACAATGCTTGGATATGTACATTGGTTCTTAGCATTTACGACTCTGAAGACCTGGGTTATCTTGAATCCATACCCTAATGACATGGCTGAAATGCATAACTTGCAAATGCCACTGTCCATCTATCCAAAGGTGTCAGGAACTGATCTGAAGATTGTAAGGCGCTTTGCGTTCTTCTCATGGCCTTTCCACCAAATTGGAAGTCTTCTAGTCATTGTTAATGCAATATGAAAACTAAACTAAAATCGACTTCATGTTCTAACCACCCTGAATGAATAATATGCTTAGTCATTTGTTTGAGTCTTGGTAGTTTTACAGTGTACCTAAGTACCTAATTAGTGTATCTAATTAATTTGTTCCTGTAGAAAGAATACATCTGTGCACTCACATAGGGTCTTCAATTATAAAACCAATTATTGAATTATTGCTTGACTGTTTTAAGATATATATATTCCACTTTGGTGAGGTCAATTCTGGAACTCAGTTCCTGAACTTAACCAACATGTATCTAGACATAGCTTCCAGTTTTTTGAGCAGGGGCAGTGCGAATTATTAACTGTACGTGGATCAAGCACTGACCCTTGAAATTGCTTCTTTTAAAGTTGCCTGTTTTTTTTTCCCAAGTTCTTCTTTTTCCAATCTCATGTCTACCCTGGTTTCCTGTTGATTTTGGCTTAAGTAGCAGTCTATCACGCAGAACAGGCTTTTTTCAAAAATCTTTTTTTATGCAATGTCATTGTCGACCTTGTCTACAAACTTTGTCTCTTAAAGGGTGATATATGGGAAAGGGGCAGCGAAGGAGATACAGTGTAGTGGAAGCGAACATATTTATATGGCACACTTCTGAGTTTTGCACCCAGTGAACTATTGTCTGCATTGTGATGAAACTTAAAAAGGACAGGAGTTCCTTTCTTAGTCACAACATGCCATCCCACTGTTTGGTGGGGTACAATGATAAACTGAGAAACAGTAACACAAAAGTATTTCAAATTAACATGCTAAATGCACACTAATCCAATAAAGATGGGACTATTATTCAAAGGGGCATTGGGGCATTGAGTGGCTTTGCTATTCTCATGTTATGTATGCCCACATTTCTGTTTACAACTAATCTGAAGAATAATTTTGGGAATAATCCAAAATACTAGTGTCCTGCCAAAAGAGGTCAAGTTTACCTTGTTCGGAGATGTGGGTCACGCGAGACCTAAACTCGATTTGGATTGATTTAATTTAATTTTAACCTTTATTTAACCAGGTATTCACTTGAATCCTAAAACCTATTTTACAACTGAGAAGGCCAGGAATGCTGCAAAACCAGTCTGTTAAAAGAATGTCATGGTAACAGTGCAGACCAAAACTGGCGAGTGAAGTTTCCACTGTAAAATACATATATTTTTTATTCTACTGTGTGTTAAACAACAGTGTCACTCAAGTTTATTTTGAAGGCCCTTTGGATTGAACTTGACCATCTTCTCAGGGTAACTTACCACCACCCAACAAAATGCAGTAGTCTTGCTACAGTACTTTTCCTTTGCCTGTTAAATAAGGAGATTACTGTAATATTTTGCATTTATTTTTATGTGCCGTACACAGGATACATAAACGTTTTGGAAAGCTTTTGACCTTGTGCAAAATAAAGAAAATGTTACAGAAAAAAATCTTTGGTGCATTTAAGAGATTATAAATTAACAATATGAATTGTTTATTTCAAGTTTTGTTAATGTGTCATATTTCCTTTCAGAAAAACAAAACAAAACATCCTTTCAAAATGTAACATGTTAATCTTTATCATGAGTTTAGCTTTAAGGAATTCCAGGCACAGTTGTGTTTATGTGGAATTTATGAAGAACCAACCTAATTTTTACTGGAGAACAAATTTTTGCATAACATTGGTACCATTCCATGGTAACTATATTGACCTTTTTTCAAAAGACGCAGTTTAAAAAGCTGTTGATGACAATTATACAACACAAGTTAGAATGATGCCATCCAAGACGCTTGGTGGAATATGAATGACCCATGACCCACTATTCAGCTCTAGGATACAATGCTGGGCTGCACATAGTTCTCAGTAATTAACATTGGGTGTCTGTGGTGTCTGCCCACACTGCTCACATAATGCCAGACTGCAGTGATTTGCCCTGAAACACTCTTGGTTTACAGTGTTGTTTTCTTCACACTCATTCAGCAGAGGTAGTACCTAAATTATTATCATCATCAGAATAGGGACAAGCTCACAGCATACACGTAAAATCTTCACAGAGGATGACAATACTCTTTACAGATTTTCACTGTGAAAAAAATAGTTTTTCAACATCATCAGAACAGAAGCTGCGTCAAAAATAGCTAATAAATATATGGGTAAAAGTACTGTATCCAAATTCACAGATCAATATCAATGCAAAGCTCACTAGTGTTGCTAATTCTCACAATTATTTAATTCAATTATTCTTTTCCTAGTGAGTTTTGTTTTTCCTTGTAAAACCAGCGGGACAGCGCAAGCATAGGCAATGTCAGCTTTCAGATTGCCGAGCTACAAGCATGCCTCTAGCCTGCTGTGGATGGACAGGTCCCTGTTTATTTTTAAGAATGTCCTATTAATATTACTTTAATTGTGGTTCATTAGTAATCAATAATTTGACACAGACATAGCTTACAGCAGAGCATTAAATGTTAAGATTTATTCAATTTAATCATTTACCCTCAAGAACACATCATTCCTGTAATACTTTTTTTTTACATAATTGTTCTTATTTTAAATTTTTTGTTTATACACAAGACATGGTGTGGGTCATTATTCAACTTTGTTAAATGTAATGTTCCTAATGCTGGCATTAGGGTGGTTATTAACCAACATATTTTAATGTTTTTAGTGATCCTAATACCAGGCAGCATTAATACACCCCTTGGGGTTAGCTCTACAAGTTTGGTATCTTCTTCAGAAAAAATGGAGAGCAGAACACTTACCTTGGACCTATACCACAAAAGTAGATCATGAGGCCATCTGTTCCAAATGTAGAAGTAGCCTTATGTTCATACTAGCATGGTTAATGGATGGGACATTGTGGTTATCAATTGTAAACAAATTATTTGCATTCTATATTAAGTTACAAAAGAAGTATGTATACTAAGAACAACTCTGAAAGGATGATAAAGAGAATCCAACATGTCAAAATGGTCTTCCTGTCAATTTGCACATTAATGACATTGACTAATTTTAAAGTTGTCTTCCAAAACAGTCTTGAGTTTTTTAACCTGTCTATGGTACGGTTTCTAAACACTTACTTTTATATAAGTAAGTGCAGTCTGCTTATTTTGAGTTAGTGGTTTTGCTCAATCCTGCAAACTGCCATACTGTCATAGCAGAGGTTACACCTTATGTTTACCCTCGAAGCCTTTGGGCAGCTGATGTACAACAGACTAGGTGTCCCCAACAAAAATAGTCTTAAATTGTAATATAGTACAGCACTACCAAAGTATGGATATTGCAGATATAAAGGCTGCTACACACCAGACACAATGCGGCAAGCAAAACTGCAGTGATGTGACAAAATGAATAGAACCTATACTTTTGATAAGTGTGCCTTTCACACCACATTGACGCAAGCACAGCACTGGAGCGATGTGAAATAAATAGGATTGAATCCTATTTTTTGCGATTTGACATGTGTGAACTAGGGCATTGAGCAATCACAGAACAGCTTCAATGCATGTGATCCAGCAGGGTGAAGCAGCATCCAGAATGATGGAGGAAACAAGTCTTGTCTTGACCATAGTTTTGTCCATAGTAATTTTTAACAGTTGTATAGATGTGGCAGTTTTCAAACCTGTCGTATCACCTCTGTCACTTTTGGTGTGTATGGTCATGTTGCTGCAAAAGCGACTCGTTCCCAATTAAAAAAGAAAAAAATCGCATCGTGTTTGGTGTGTGTAGACCTTAACAGTGGACATGTCCCTCTGAAGACAGTGACCAATATAACATTTTTCAGAATATACTTACATTCTGCCTGTGTCTTGGGGGCCTTATGCCCCAAACACAGGCAGCATGATTTAAGAGGAATGACATTCCTGAATTAATGATGATTACAAAAGAGATTGCAACAAATGTGGCCCCACAATCATTCATTTGTATTGGACCATGATTATTATTAAAATTTCCCAGTTACTCTCCTATTCAATTGTAAACTTGCAGATCTTGCAAGGAGTGCTGCACTGGTTCTTGTGCTCTAGAAGGGTTGGATGTGGTTAGTTTGCTTCATTATGCTTCACAGACTAACACTAGTCAGACGCCAGCCAAATCCATGCAGACGGCTAGAGGGTTTAACAGCTTGGTAATAGTCACTGCTTAGGATCAGCTTGGTCATCATCCATAAATAACAATAATAATTTTAAAAAATGTATTGCAGTAGATTAAAATGTAGATTATTATTTAAGTATTCATTGTTAGTTATATTTTTTACATTTTTAATTCAAGTACAACCTTGATAACAATCATAGGTTTCTAAACAGTGTTGGCATGCTCCCTCTTGTAACACAAGCATAGACTTTTTGAAGACACAAAAACACACTTAAAAGTAAAAAGTTGAACTGCATCAGGAAACATGTCTAATGATAATCTTGTTAATCCAAAATAACAAGGGAAAAACACAGTTGTTCGATACCAGTAATCTCTACTGATGGGAAAAGTTGTTTTAAATTGTATTAAACTATGCTTAGTGTCACTTTCCCGGTCTACATCAGTTCAATTACTAAGAAAACACTTTGGTTTACATTTGTTGTTTTTTTCAACCTTAAATAGAAAAAAAAAAAAAGTTAATCCTCTTATGTTGTAAAATTTTTGAGAAACAGGTGAAGGAATGCATCACCTGTCTGGTAGAGGTACAGATCTCTCAGAAGGTGTACTTAGAGATGGGGGAATGAAGTCTGGAAAAAAGCCTGTGATTCACTCAAGTTTGATATTCTGCCAGCACTTCATTGTCAGCCAGTGATTCCTGGTCTGCAGTACAGAGCTGTCTAGGTGGTGGCAGCAGCACAGCAGCCGCCTTAGAACACCAATCTGCTGATCATGTTGAATCCACCGCCCCACCCACCCCCCCTCCCCCCCGGTCCCGTCGGGCCACAGCTCCCCGGGGGGTCGTTGTCACCAAAGCCATTGGGTCGTAAGGAACAGGAGGTCGAGGCAGACTGGAGAACACAAACAAACAAAAAAAACGAATAGATATCATTTTAGCGCAGATGACATTTTCTAGGTATGGACTACCTATAGCCTAAAGAATACAGGACAGCATAACGAGGAGGCTATCTTACCAATTTAAAGCATTGTTTATTTTGTGATACTGCTGTGGAATAACTTAGCTGTAAATGGATAATGTAAGTAACAATTTAGGACCAATTGTTTGATTGATTTTAGGAGGAGACAATGACCTATTCAGGGTAACGATGATATTTAGCAAGCAGGGGGCAAGAGCTAAAATGGACAACACATTAGGAAGGTGCTGCCTGGATAACCAACTAATTTCTAGTTTAATGTACTTGTATGTCACAGTATCAAGTATAGTTTGTCAAACACTGCCACCTAGTGAAGTAACAAGCACTCCGGTCTCAAATTAATAATGAAAAATTGCACTGAATCATTTTGCTAACTTTCTATAAAATTATTATATTGAGACTCCAGGTTAGGAACTCTAATTTCAAAGTATTTATTCTTTCTTTCTTTATTTTTTAAACAGTTCACTTAAAAAAATATATACATACTATCACTCCACCCACTCCAGAAACAATGCACATATCTGTATCAGCAAAATCAAGTGATAACTAATTGTCTTATTGAAATAAATGTCACACAAGCTTTGCCTGTTTTGTTTAGACTTAGAAACTGCAGTGTCAGCGGTACAAAAAATGTAATTAATAAATTGTACAGATAAACTAGTTTGTACAACCTTTGACGTTAGTAGGTGTTTCAGAATCCTAGACTGCACAAGGGAAAATGACGACCATTCTGTATGGACTTCACTGTAGATATCCCCACTCAAATTCCCTTAAGTATCAAGAATATCAGCAACAATATCCCTGACCACGCTTAAATCCTTCTACATGCAATCTGTCTGTAGACAGAATTATAAAATAAATCACTACAAATTATACATTTATTCATATAAAGAAAATGAGTCTTTGGATCCATGTATAACATAATATGAAAACCATACATACCATATATATAAAAATGAGAAACTACATGCTGAAATTGAATCAATACAGACCTGTTTTTAACTTCTAACTGGGTTGTCCCATACTACCAAAGTAACAAGCATGCCTAATCTTTGTCGTATACGTATGCATGTGAAATTTGTATTGTCATTTTATTATTATTATCCAAAAAACAATCCAGCATATAAAAACCTGTTGTCCTATTTCTGGATTAATATTGTTGCCCCTTTATAGGTTTATATTTAATTTACACATAATTATACAGAACCCAGCATTTACTGTTAAATTGTTTGAACCACCTGCTAAATCACAATGGAGTCAGTTTATTATTCAATGCATTTCAAATTATACTGTATATCTTCTTATCAGTTTCTTTTACACACACATCACCGTTTATAATTAGGGGTGTTGATCGATATCGTGCACATATTTCGATAGATATCAAAGTATACCAAAACCCAGAAAAATATAATAACACAATTGCAATATCAAACATACATACACACATAGACACTAACAGATATTTATTTAAAAGCAATCACTTACTTTAACTTAGTGGTGCTTTGCTTCACAATATCCAAGGAGAAAAACAAGGTCTTGTTATATTATTTTACTATTGCATGCCATCATCCGCCACCTCAAAAGCAAAATATTTATATACTTCACTGCGCAGTCTAGCCAATCCGGAAGAAACATAATCTTCGCTGCGTATAATTGCACGACACCTCTAAAAGTTTTAAGTATGGTGCCATGCTTAATGTTACATTATTTTGAGATGTGTTTTGATGATTTAAAAGTTCATCTCATAGGCACTGGTCTCTGTTTAATTTTGGTGTACTGGCTGTAAATGTTTTATATCAATATGTAGGTATGAGTATTGTTTTAAGGTATTATTATTATTATTATTATTATTATTATTATTATTAAATTGTCTCCCAATTTGGAATGCAAAATGATTATTTTTCTTCTTCCTCACACATCAGGGACCCGAGGCTCAGTGGACATCCTCCGATCCCACGAGCCAATCAGCTTCTTTTTACACCCAGGAACTTGAGAACGGATGTCCACAGGCTACCAGCCTCTGGAAGACAAAGACCAGCCAAGCAAATCTCTGCCCCCAAGCTCACTCAGCGCCTGGCCTGTAGCGGTCGCTGCATAGCAGTGAGGAGAAACAGTCTATGCCGGATCCCACCTCCCCAACCCGGACGCGCTAAAGCAAATTAGTTTTCAGGTCCTGGTAATGTATAGACTGTCAGCATTAATATACAAAACCTTTTTTTTATTTACTGATATGTAAATACATATGTATGTTTTTAAAAAACAAAAAAATATCTACAATTTTTTGATTGAATTCAGTTTGGGCAGTTTTCCAGCCACAACTCTGTGAAATGTTCCACTAGGGTTCTGGAAAAAGTTGAGTGTAATCTTCGATATTGGCATTTAGGTTGAGTGGAACTAAAAAGCATACCATTCTTCCTTTGTGAAATGATGAGTCCTACAGTGCAAATTGTGAACTAGGCCTATTTTGCTCATTTAAAAAAAAAAAAAAAAAAATTGGAGCTGTATTTAACATTATCATGCTTCAAATTATTAAACTGTGACATGTTCTGTGTACATAGCAGGGTTCTCCCCGGCTACTTTATTAAAAAAAAATATTAAGATTATTTTCGGGTACTATCATTGAGTCCATTTTTTTCATATTATTGTACTGTAAAGTTATACATACTACACAATAGCTATACATATGCACCAAAAAATGGGGGTTCATGTATAGAGGCTGTACGTCTTTAAGAAGAAAGGCTTGATGGGATATCAGCTGTTGTCAGCTGACATACAAATGCTTAAGTGCAGAGGTGCTGGATTATTACACTGCGGTTTCATGCAACAGTTATGATGGTGACCAAAAATGTGTGAGTACTGCTGTGTAAAAAAAAAAAAAAAAAAAAAATGTTAAAATGAACAGTTGCATTAAAAAAATGTAGAACAGCAAAAAACTAAAACCAATGTGGATTAACAAAAAGCCCTGAAAACTTAACATAAAGAAAACAATTTAAATTAAGCAAGAAGCTCAATAATTAAGCTAAAAAGGAAGTGAAGTGTTTTTTTCTTATTTTTGTGTGTCCATTGTTATCTTTCCCCAGTCAAATCGCAGAGTGCCTAAATAAGCACAGTAATTTACCATAATAAAACACAGTAAAGAATAAAAATGTAGAATGTAAAAAAGCACAAGCAGACAATCAATGAAAGACAACACATTATTCAAATTCTTTGTCGTATTACGTATTTATGGTAAGGCAACTTTATTTTTCTGTTAAAAGTGCTCCCTGCTATAATGTTCTGCCGCCCGGCTGTACAGAATTCCTGGAGAGATCTCTGATATAGGTTATGTTTAAAAAAAAATAAATAAATAAATAAATATATAAAAAACTGGTTTTGAAACATGTTTTTAATTCTTTGGATTTTCCACTGACCAAAAAACAAAACAAAATAAATTGCCTTTTTTTTCTAGGAGGCTTAACCTGAAACTTGAAAAAGTTATACCATTTTCAATTACAGGTGCTCTCCACAAATAATCAGCAATGGTGGCTATACAATTCAGACTAGGTTCAGGAAAGCTTGTGAACCTTTCAAGTTCCAAGAACTTGCAGCAGGGGATATTTTTAATATGTCTACTTATTAATCGCATAAACAGGTAAACACTGACTGTTAAATGCTTGACGGTCTTCGATGGCAAAATAATTGATCTTACTATACGCTACGTACCAGAATAATATAATAAAATATTCTGACAGTAACCAAATCCTTTGAGATCAGAGGCTAAAACTTCCCACGGCACCAGATTAGAAAAGCACTAATTGCATGATGCATAATTTATTCTGCCCAGCACTGAGCAATTATGTAAATCATATTGCCCTGTGGCCCACTTATCTAAACCGCCTCCACAATGTTTGGCAATAGCTGCTATTGAAATGTGTTACAAAACTAATTAGTAAAACAAAGGCATATAAGTTATTTTTAGCCATTTGTTTCCCCAAATGTATGAAGAAGTGTACCAAACAATCCCCACCACAGCAATAAATTAAATTAGAACTATCAATATGATGAAAAAGTTGATAACCATCAACAGTACAAATTGTTTACTGGAAGCTGGATAAGAGGTATTTAGGGTGTAGATGTCATTATGAAAGCAAATCAGGTGTTAGTATCTTGTAAAGTATATTAAAATGCTGATTTACACTGTTTGGCATAACTTCTCAAGACGCATAAAAAAGTGTGACAGATACACAGACACCTCCAAATACCAAGTGTCATCACAACTTAAAAAGTATAACTATGTGCACTGAAAACATGGACTACAACCTCCAATTCTGTTGCCTCTAATTTTTTTTTTTTTTTTAACAATTATTTGTATTCATTTTCCAATTTCCTCCCAATTTTGGCATTATTATTCAACCTGGCTCATTGCTGCAACCCACAAACTAACTCGGGAGAGATGAAGACGAGCACTCGCGTCCTCTGAAACGAGTGCCGTCAGCCGTGCGCTTTTTTTCACTCTGTAAGCCCGCCGTGCAGGCATATCCAGAACTTACAGCATCGGAGGACCACGCCGTTCTGAATTGCGTACGGTCGGCCTGTAGGTGCCCGGCCAGCCACAGGGGTCACTGATGTGTGGTAAGCCAAGGACTCCCCAGCTGATCTAACCCCTATCACGCCTGGGTAGCACTTGGCCAACTGTGTGCTGCCCCCTGTGAACAACACCCCCCCCCCAGTCGGCAGTGGCATAGCTTGGATTCAAACCAACGATCTCCAAGCTATAGGGCAGATCCTGACTCCGGGTGAAGTGCCTTTACCATATGCGCCACTTGGGAGCCCCTGTTGCCTCTTTACTCGACCTCTATAAATGATGTTTCCAGGTAATGGTCGGGCGCCAGTCAGAATAGTCCTACAGCTGTCTGGATGTTTTGTATGTTTACCTCTTGCAATCGAAGCTAGTTGGACAAGAATCCAAGATGAGTTTCTCAGTGTAAATTAGTGCATATAAATAAGGGACTCACCGTAAGTAAAGTGTGTTGTCTTTTGTTATAGCATCCATCAACTCTTTCTGTAGTGGTGGCTCAGCATTTACACCTTTTCTGAGGTCTTGCTTTTTATAGAAAAGAACATAAGCTGTGTCCTTTGGAAACTGCTGATGACATTCTGTACCGGCTGGAAGGATGTAAAGGTCACTCTGCTGTCATTGAAGAGGAATCAGTCCCTAGCAGGCTGTCCGACATAAAGGTCCTGTTTGACCACTGAGGTGCAGGTGGAGCTTTTAGTGGCTGGGCTCGAGACCGTACCGCTTGAGTTTAGAGGACATGTAGAATCCTGAATTTCCCCTGCCTGGTAGCACAGACTAGGTGGCAAGCAAGAATGTGAGCTGGTGACGTTCCTACCATAGTTATAGTAGTGTCCACTTTCGGAGGACATGCCTGAATGCATGACTACCGAGCTGAGAATGTAGGTTACCGACTGGGCTCCCATCATCATTTCCTCTACCTCATCCTCCACTTCCACTTACACCTCCACCTCCACCTCCACCTCACCTCCACCTCCTTTCCCAGAAGGTTTAAGTTTCTTTGCCAGGTTCTCCTCACTCTCTGGTGAGTCTACTTGCAGAAGTGAAGAGCTGCTGCATCCAGACACAGAATTAGCACTGCTCTTGGCTGTCCTGTGATAAACGCTGTATAAAAGCTGTAGGTAGTGTGGGATTGCTATGTTGTCCAGAATCTTGTGGTGCACATGGCTCTTGGCGTCGTACGAGAAGCGCAGGAGGGTGAGGATAAGGTATTCCGGATCATCAACAACATTCATAGTTTTCACAGCGTTCTGCAGCGAGGCACATTTCTCACAGTAGTATTTGTTTTCCTCGTCAAGAATTTCAGGTTCCAAGAAGCAATTTATTAAATCTGGTAAGGATGGGGGGAGACCGCCATCCTGTTTCTCAGGTTCAAAGGTATTACAGTTAGTCACCAACTGTTTTTGTAGGGCTGAGGAAATCGACACACTTGGCCCACTGTTTCCACCTGCAGGCTCTGCAGCTTGAACAGGTATTGTGGGTTTGTCGGACCAGGAGGTTCTCCCACTTGACCCGCTGCTGTGTTCGTTTCCTGGTGCTGAAGGCGAACATGAAATCTCTGGTTGCTTAGTTTTATGCCAAAGGACGAAAAGCTAACAAGAGGTCAGTAAAAGGCTCTAACTTCTGAGAAATACTATTTCATTCCATGCAACGTATAGATGTAGAATATTTACCCCCTATTAGTGTCTTCTCTTTGTAACCTTTTTCTGCAGGGTGCTCTGCAGAGGGACAGTCCATACCTGGGTCATCCTGTACAATGCCATTAGTGTCACTACAGGAACCATCAACACCTGGACCGGAGTTAGTCTTCTCCAGCTTAAAAGCCCTAATGTTCTTCTCTTCTTCATCCAATCTTAAAAATGAAAAGACAAAATACAAATAGCGAGACCTACAAACTTAAAAATAGAATCCTGATTCTATGAAGGATGTACGGTTTGACTCTCGCACAGTGTTGTCACTATAGGTTTCAAAAACAAATTTGTTTTACATGATTTATGAAGTGTGTGTGTGTGTGCAGGAGAATGACTACAAAACCTAACAATTTCACCATCGGAGAAAAACTAAAAGCAAATATTACTTTCAACATGCCATAACAATAAGATAACATGTTAAACTCAACAAATGGAAATCTTTATTAAAAAAAAAAAAATCAATAACACACAAAAATTAGTCAATGAGCACAAAAATTAGTCAATAAGTAAACAAAATTTATTTTAATTAAAAAAAAAAAAACATTAGAAGCATTAACATCATTACACATGGAATTGTAAAATGAAATTGCTTTAGTGTAATTTAATCCAGTACCTGTCTAACAAGAACCACAGGTATTCAGAGCAGTCCTGCCGAGTCCCAGGGGTGAACCATGGGGGTCTCCAGGCTTCAAAGAAATTCCTGGAAGCATATGCTGCTCTCTGAAGTAATAAATAATGATTACAAACATTTAAGAATCTCAACTCAGACTTGCACACCAAGTTAACTAAGCACTTCAATCAATCACGAAAATGTTAATAATACTGTAAACTACTTTTGATCTGGGAAATTTCCAAGTCAAAAGCTAAGCTAATACATTTGGTTTCATTTTTAATACAATGAAAGATTTTAAACTTAATATTTTACCAAGGAAAAAATGTGCATTTTAGCTTCCTTTACATAAAATACTGCACAAAATGTACACTTTAAAAAAAGTATAATACAAATAAGTTTCAGTGCTATTTATATCAACTTGTTTACAGTAAACATTTCATGGGTTAGGATCCACATTGCTTATTTACACCAATTGAAATACTAGCCAGGACACAGCTTCCATGTGCATTCATTTAGTTTTTGCACTTAACATATAATAACCTTAAATGTGACAATAACTTAAAAACACTGCAATGTAATATAAAAACAAATAGCCAAGAATGCAAATAGGAGTAGTAGCTGAACCCATTATAGCGCTTATGCAGATTTAAAAAAAAAAAGTATATTAGGAGTTATCAGTATCATGAAAAAGAAAACCACCATGACCTTCATCAGTACGCATATTTACAAACATATGTTTGACATACCGAAAGATGGAGAGATGCCTCCATACACTAAATTATTTTCTGATACTCTCAAAATTGAAAAAACTGCTATGTACACGTAGTAAAGTGTTAGACAGACATATGCCTTCATATAGCCCCCATATTCTGATACTCTCAATAAAAGGTGCTGAAAAAAAGGTTCTAAGAAAGTTTTATCACAATTGCATCAGTAAAGTGTGATTTATGTATGTATGCTCCACTATGCATTCACAGCAGAGGATACTTACTCTTTGGCCATAAACAGAGTCTGAATGATGCTGTTCATATAACAAGTATTCCCAAGGTTTATCAGACCTGTCTTGCCAGTTTCTGATTTTCCCGTGAGCCTCAGTAGACCAGAATCCAAGCAATTGGACTGTGATGTCCAGGCACTTTGATTTAAAATAAGTTTGATCTTTTCCTCGCTGGGTTTGGACAACTGGTGCAAAATAAAAAATGTAAGTGTCTAGCAACTGCAGTTTCAAACAAACATCCATCCATCCACCCATCCATCCATCTACCTGTTCTGTCTAGTGTGGTGCATGGTGGGAGAGTGGAGTGAGCGAGGCAGATTGTGTCGATAGGTGTTTCTCTTTCATGTGTTTGTCTGTCCGTCTGTGTAATTTTGTGTTAGGGTAAAGCAAACTAGATAAGTTTGAAATTGTTTTTTAGCCAGCATGGCTCCTTTTGAAAAATTGACTCGAAAACACGGAGTCAAAGTAATTACGGAAGGCTTTGTTTCTTTAGAGAAGTGTGTTTTAGCGATTGGTAAACTGCTTCAAGAATGCATGGTTCAGTTGTGGCTTTTTTGAGTCAAACTGTTCTAGTATATAAAATTGTTGAGAGCAGGGGTTGTTATAAATTATTTGTTTGTTGCTGTTTCGCCACTAGAGGTACCGGCAAAGAAAATCATTTGATCAAATATTCCACCTTTTCTGAAGGTTTTCCAGCTTTTCTGAAATTATGAATGTCAATTAATTATATGTTGTCACGCACGACATGGGCAGATTGTGTCAGCCCCAAAAGAATTTCGCTAGTTAAAACACAGTCTCCTTTAGGAGGCAGTTGTTTACGGTTTTAAATAAAGCAAACGAAGAAGTTAATATTGTCCTGAAGTTCAAAACAGAAGGCAGTAATTATGTTATTTTCGCAATATCAGATACCATAAAATGTTTTAAATGTGGTGTTGATGGGCATTTAGTTAAAAACTGTCCTAAAACTAAAGCGCACGAGGTAGATGGTGAAAGAGCAGAAAAAGATGAGTCTGTGACTCACATGAATGCGCAATCAAGAAGATGTAAAGGCCTTAACTGAGAAGCAAAAAATATTTGAAAAAGTCTCATCAGCGCGTGTTAACTGGAGCAAAAGCAGTGCTGTGCTCATTGGGGAGGGACAAGGGTGTAGATCCTTGGTTTTACCAGACGGACTAGAATGGAGGCAGAATGGGTTTAAATACCTGGGGGTCTTTTTAGGAAATGAGAAAGTAGAACAGTTAAACTGGGATGGGGTTCTAGAAACAGTAAAACGAACGCTTGCAGAGGTGGCGGTGGCTTCTTCCACAAATGTCTTTCAGAGAAAGAGTTTTGGTTTTAAATAATTTGGTTGCCTCCAGTCTCTGGCATAAATTGATATGTGTGGAACCTCCTCAATTCTTGATTAAACAGATTCAGTCTCTGCTCTTAAGAGTTTTTTGGAATGGGTGTTATTGGTTAAAGAAGTGTGTGTTGTATCTACCACTAGAAGAGGGTGGACATTGTCTTATGAATATTGAGTGCAGGCTGGCTGCCTTTAGGATTCAGGCAATTGTTGTTCTCTCCAGTAAAGCTGCCATGGAGGGAACTGGCATTTTCGTTTCTTCATCAGGTTGGGGGGCTTGGTTTTGATTTTTTTGTTATTTTTAGATTTTGACAAAATGCTGTTTTCATGTCTTCCCCTCTTTTATAGGAGTGTGCTGAGGGCTTGTAAGTTACTAAAGGCTGAATATGTTGATCCACTGGATCCTTTTTGGGTTCTGGAGCAGCCTTTGGTGTTTAATCCACACCTAAACACTTATTTTAATAGTTCAGAATCTTTTAAACAATTCTCTCATAAGGGCTAGAATAGTAGAGATTAATAGTAAGATTTGTGATCTGACAGACACAGAGAAGTGTGTCTGGAAAAACCTTGACTGTGTAGCCAGTGCCCTGGCCTTGCGGTCTGTGCGTGTGGCAGGTCTGTATCTGGCACAGCTGCGTGAAGCTCTGTCTCTGGAGTAACGAGAGGCACTGGGGAGTGTTTTTGATGAATGTTGAATGCCTCAGCATAATCTCCCCTGCGATAAGTCATTTTGGTGAAGAGAATGGCAAGATTTTAAAAGTGAAGGATTTGTGTAAACTCCAGTTTAATTTATTAAAGGGGAAAAAGTTTATGAAATTTGTGGAAAAGTTAAACAGCAGAAACTACTTGATGTACTTGTAGATACCCATTGGAGGAAACGGCTGGGAGCAGGAGAGGAGGATAAGCCAGCCTGGAGGACTTTATACAAACCACCCCTTAATAAAAGATCAGGGGATTTGCACTGGCAACTCCTGCATACAATCTTGGCTGTTAATGCATTCGTCAGCATATTAAATCCTGAGGTGACTTATCATTGCCCCTTCTGCAAGGACTGTAAAAGACTGGAGCCTTTGTTCAACTTTTTAAACACCATTTTTTCAAATTTGAATTTAACTTTTACAAAGACTGTTTTTATCAGGACCTGGTAAAATTGTGTAGGATATTTGTGGTTACTCGCATAACTTTTGAATTAAAGTTTTATAAGATGATGGATGACTTGCTCAATTTTGAAATGTTGTGGTGTGTGAATGGAGCGCTCTGTGAGGTAGAGGATGATTCAGAAGAACTCTGTATAAATATTTAGATGACTGTTTGATTTTTGTATTTTTTCACAAAATAATGTAATGTAAATGTTCACAGTTTGTTCTTGACTGTTTTTTTCTAAGTAATAAATGTTTTTTTTAATAAAAGTAAAAATCTATCTATCTATCTATCTATCTATCTATCTATATATATATATATATATATATATATATATATATATATATATATATATATATATATATATATATATATATATATATAATGCAGCTACCCTCTTATAGGTAAGGTAAAATAATATTTTAAATTCAACAGAACACTACAATAACTGATATTCAGTATTAAAATCAGTACATGTATTAAACTAAAAGCATAATGCAATTGACATGCTACTAGTGGTTGAGGCATTATACTTGAATAATCTAATAAACTTTAAAAAAGTAGAAATTGTTATATTGATCTGTTACATGTTTCGAAACAGCTTTGAAAAAGGTCTTTCTAAATGATTTTTCTTATTGCTACTGTTAGTTCTTACCTTTATGGCTTCCAGGATACTCTCATAGAGGTCAGGAAATCCAGAGAACTGATACATCATACAGAGAATGAGCTCTGTAAATTGTACAAGGAAGGCTTTGATATTGGGAAGTCCATCATCTTTTAGAGACTGAACCAGGTGCACGATGTGTGGCACCACCTGCAAAACAAGAAAAGAAAAACGGTTTTCAGAAAGTTACGTTGTTATTCACTTAACAATTATATCCAGATTTTTTTTACTAAAGAACTGTATCGAACAAATTCAATCAACAACTAAACCCCAACACACATACAGTGCCTATAGAAAGTAAACACCCCCTTGAACTTTTTTCACATTTTGTTGTGTCAGTGCCTCAGAGTTTCATGCATTTAAATGAGGATTTTTTTTCCCCACTTATCTACACACCATACTCCACAATGTTAAGAGGAAAAAAGTTTTTATTGAGAAAAATTATATATTAAAAATACAAAACTGAATGATCATAATTGGAGAAGTCTCCACCCCCCCGAGTTAATACTTGGTGGAAGCATTTTGGCAGCAATTACAGCTGTGAGACTGATGGGGTAGGGCTATACCCACTTTGCACACCTAGATTTGTCAATGTTTGACCATTTTTCTTTACAAAATTGTTCAAGCTCTGTCAAGTTCCTTGAGGAGCGCTGATGGACAGCAATCTTCAAGTCATGCCACAAATTTACAATTGGATTTAGGTCGGGACTCTGACTGGGCCACTCAAGGACATTTACCTTTTTGTTCCTTAGCCACTCCAGGGTAGCTTTGGCTGTGTGCTTTGGGTCGTTGTCATGCTGAAAGGTGAACTTCCGTCCTAGTTTCAGCTTTCTTGCAGAGGGCAGCAGGTTTTCCTCAAGGACTTCTCTGTACTTTGCTCCATTCATTTTCCCTTTTTATCCTGATAAGTGCCCCACTCCTTGCCGATGAGAAACATCCCCATAACATGATGCTGCCACCACCATGCTTCACAGTAGGGATGGTGTTCTTTGGGTGATGTGATGTATTGGGTTTGCACCAAACATAATGCTTTGCATTTAGGCCAAAAAGTTCCACTTTAGTTTCGTCAGACACAAAACTTTTTGCCACATGGCTACAAAATCTCCTGAGTGATTTTTTTGCATACTTCAAAACGGGATTCAAGGTGGGCTTTCTTGAGTAATGGCTGCCTTCTTGCCACCCTACCTTACAGGCCAAATTTGTGGAGTGCTTGGGATATTGTTGTCACATGCACACTTTGACCAGTCTTGGCCATAAAAGCTTGTAGCTCTTGCAAAGTTGCCATTGGCCTCTTGATAGCCTCTCTGATCAGTTTCTTCCTTGCTCCATCATCCAATCATCCAATCAAAAATTTGTCTCCAATGGGATATTCAAGGCCTTTGATATTTTTTTATACCCATCCCCTGAACTGTGCTTTTCAACAACTTTGTCCCAGAGTTCTTTTAAAAGAGCCTTGGTGCTCGTGGTTGAGTTTTTGCTTTAAATGCACAACCCAGCAGAGGGAGCCTACAGGAACTGCTGAATTTATCCTGAAATCATGTGAATCACTACAATTTTACACAGGTGGAGCCCACTTAACTTGGTGTGAGATTTTGATTGGTTACACCTGAGCTAATTTAGGATTGCTATTACAAGGGGAGTGGACACTTATTCAACCAAGCTATTTCAGTTTTTATTTTTTAATTAATTTTCTACAAAATTCTACAATATTTTTTTTCACTTTGAAGTTGTGGGGTAGGATGTGTAGATAAATGAAAAATAAAACAACTATTTTAATGCATTTTAATTCCAGACTATAAGGCAACAAAAGGTGAAAATTTTGAAATGGGGTGTAGACTTTCTATAGGCACTGTATACATTAAAGAAAAAATATCAACATCTAAATGCCATTTCATTACATCTATCCTAGGACCATGATGCATCATCATTATTATTATTATTATAATCATTACCGTTCTTACCACTTTACAGCAGAGTTGAGTGTGTTGGTATCTCCAGCTATCTACTCATGGTTATCAGTGTTTATCACTTGTGAAGGGATAGACATAATATTACTGACAAGTGAATAATTTGCAATGGTCAAGGATAATCCTCTCCCGTAAGGAAGACGCTGAATGGAAATAGCAGACTACGATCCCTTAAAATACCTACACGGGAAAGCCCAACATATAAGACCCCATCTGACACAGTCAATTTGTTAAAGAATAGGGACTGGAATCCAGGATATTCTGGTTTAGTCCTCAATTCTCAGTACAGTCTTGTACAGTCAGTGTAATGGATGGACTTACCAAGTGGAAGATCTCTGGGGAATGCTGGAAACTCAGGAGCATGTGAGAAAAAACAGTCAAAGCACCTTGCCTCACTATTGGGTACCACAGATGATTAAAAACCTATAAACAAAATATCAATACAATGAAAAGCAATCAGCTATTTTCTCTTTATAAAAGTGATTCGTTAAAACAGCACTCTCTAAGATGAGCAGAATTTTTTTTTTTTTTTAACTAATGCATAGTTTTTGTTACATTTTGGATACAGTGTCACATCAGTTACTTTGATAATAAAATAAACAAATGCGGTAACAAACATTTTAATTAAAATATTATTTCATTATTTTAGAAGCATACTGTGGCAGGGTGAAAGCCCTACCGGTGCACGGGTGTGTGGAGAATATTAAGATGGCAGGGAGCAGGTTATAATTCTCCCTGTCAAAACACCTGGGAATGTGGCTGGCACTGATAACTGAGTAAATGATTAATTAGGCTCCAGCCACAGGTGTTCATGGGTGTTAGAGAGTTATTAGGATTAAAGAGGTGGAGGTCCATGTAGCGCGTTCCATATTGTACCTTCTGTTTGTTTATATTTTGTTTAGTTTTTGTAAAACCTTCTGTTTTGGCCCTTGTGACTATAGTTTTGTCAAATGTGTTTTTGCTAGTGTTTTTGTTATTTTTGTTTATTTGGGATTTAACTGCGCATTAGCACCATTTAACCTGCAGCTTTCTGTGTCTGAATCTCTGTCCCTGCCATTACTATCTGTGCTTTGACGCTGCCGCGTCACACATACATTAACAGAAGTTTAGATTCTTTACACAATACACACACAATAAAATAATCCTCTAACAAGTTTAATTAACTGAAATCATGACCAACAGTACAAGTACCAGTGTGCCCTCTTTTGCACTCAGAATTCTTACTGGCCTACAGCTTGAACCATTAGCATCTCAGTGCATTCCTTTTTGTTGAGTGTTTATTCTTGCATGGTGTATATCCATCTTCACACTATTCTGCTTGTGGCTCAAATTACAAAAGCCACTGACAACTTGCAAGCTCCCTGGAGATGATAGCTCAAAGTGACTTCACTTTAGTGACTTGTTGAACCCAGCTGATTAAGTTGCTGTAACCTGTAAAAAAAACAGCAGAACAGAATCCTATTTGTGAAGGTTATGCTTGTGCACACAAAAAATATTCTGTGACACTTGTTCCAGATGAGCAAAATTGCCATAATTTATATCTCCAACAAGGTATGTTTAATTCAGATCGGGGGACAGGACTGTTTCGAGGATACTTCCCGAATACGTGCATTAGACAAACCTCATTCCTTAGAGATTCTAACCTATTTCAAAATCAATACCCATTCCAGATACAATACATCATCCAACCCCTTCAACAGCATAACAAATGCCCTTGGCCCTCTTCAGTAGTAAACTCTCTCCCTGCAGAAATACATACCAGCTCAATTTTGAGTAGGGTACATCAATGAGAATAGTGAACTTCTTTACAGCTGCCAGTCCCTTTAGCAGTGCAATCACCCATGTCTCAACATGCTGAGCAAGAGGCCAGGACAGCCAGTCAATCATTCTGGGGAGGAGGAAAGCAAATGAAAAAAAATAACTAACAGTCATGAAGCAGTCGTGGCAGATTTATACACAGTGTTTTATTGTTACAAAGTTCAGCAAGAAAAATAGGGCTTATTGTATGATTTTTTTATTTATTTATTTTTAAAAGACACACTAAGCCTAAAGGAATCCAGCTCAATTGTTCTGAATGCAAACCGCTCACTGCAGCCTCCTTTCTTGGTTTTTATTATTACTCATCTATTGGTAGGTTGATATAAATTGCTACTTTAATCAAATGACGCAATTTGTATTAAAATACAGCTCTTACCTCTTAAATAGTTTTTTTTTTTCATTTCATATTATTCTACCATAACTTTGTCAGTGAAGTGAAGCTGCATACAGTACATCTTACCAGCACAGTGCTTGAGTCATGCTGGCATCTTTTACATTCTGGTCTGTAGTAAGGCTCCTAATGAAGACTGTAATCATTTGTAATGGGATGTGCTGAATGAGACTTGCTAGTGCAATGGAAGGTTCAAAAGATGGATCTGTTCAGAAGACAAGAAAAATAGCGTTTCAGCAAAACTTTATCTGAGAAAATTCATGGAATGCAGTAAAATTACCCAACATACAATGCTGTATAACCTAAAGTTTGTCATTTGAGTTCTAAAATATAAAAAGTAACGCTTATGTTATTTGGTTATAACACTGAAAATTGAAGATACAGAGAAAGGTGGAGGGATAGAAAAATACAGGCTAAGTGTCACATTTTCTATTTGGAAGTTCTGAGAACTGTATGCTTACAGAGCTAAATCAAAACAACTGAATCCGCACCAAGGACACCAGACTTTTGGACTGCTTAGAATAGACTGGGCATATAAACATTATGGTTGGTGGAGAAATTATTATAAAACCAGGTATATAACTGCTCCTACCTGGAAATTAAAATGTTATACCATTGAAATTACTTCATTCCTTTCACAAAATGTGCCTTTACCTTAATGTACACAATATGTTTTGTATTTTGTTAGTGAACACCATTTTCTCAAACCCACATTTTAGTAATCACTTCCATTTTTTGTGTAATGCAAACCTACTTTAAAAGCAGAAACTCATTCTGGTCAATTGTTTACCGAGTTTCCATACTGTGATTTTAGGCAATGGGAATGCAACTTAAGACTCCCTGCTTTCTTACCTGTAGAAGAAATAATGGCAAAAACTTCCTGCAAGGAGGGCAGCAGCATGGGAGGCTCAGCTTTCCAGATGTTTTGAAGCAAAGTGCTTACTTTGATGACCTGAGAGACGCACTCCCGAAGCTCATTTTCCTGTGAAGCACAGCAATGGAAATAACCAATAGTCCTGACCAACTGCTGCCGGAATAGCACCCCTGACTTGTCCTTGGGGATGCACTGCATGAAATCTGAGAGCATGGTGCCGAGCCTGGCACACAGCTGGGGCTCTGGTCATTCGCATACGATCCTCAGCACCTCCACTTGAAGGATGCTGAAGATCTCCAGCATAGAAGGGCAGCTGATGAGAAGCCTCAAACAACCGTGGATGTAATCAATAATGATCATGGCCTTTCTGTCCACATGACCATAGCCATTCTGAAGGAGACTCAGGATGAAGTCCCTGCTGAAGAACTGCTCAAACTCAGCCTGGTGGAAGCAGGAGTATGCCTCTAGCACCTGGTAGCCCACCTGCCTCTGGAAGGAGTCCTCCCCAAGCAGGATGAGGCAGGCAGTGAGCTGGTAGAGTGCCTGGCACTGCTCCTCGTTGACAACCTTCTCAACCACCTCCACCACCTTCTTCAGAATCGCCCTCTTCAGGTGCAGAAGGTGGGATGAGCCCATCAAGGCTTCTAAGATCTTATCCATGGCGGATGTCTAAAGCACAGCAACTGACAACTGTAAAGAAACAGCATCATCTGGAAAGGGAGAAAATTAAATATTGAATGAGGCTGCATTCTATATGGTAACTCCAATGAATTTACCCTATATATGTTTTAATATGATGTAAAACATTTTAAACAGAGAGGGATCAAAGTAGTAGTCGTTTAAATAAATAAAATAGGGCCTTCGTGGCTTTTACAGTATGTACTTTTACAAACAAACATACTAAAAGGAGACACATGCACATGATCAGAGATTATGGATACTGTGGTATAACAGCTGAATCATGAATTTAAAACATCAAGCCGAGAGCTGTTTAGCAATGTACCCAGAGTTCTACAGTGATGCTGGGTCACACACAAAAAAAAGAAAATGTACCCAATATAGCTCAAAGGTAAGTTTGTTCATTGGGGAAAACACTGACTTGACCAACTCATTTTAAGAGGTTATACTGAAATTTTATTTTTTTTTAAATTCACCATGAACTATGAAATTACACCTCAAACCATTCCGATAACAGATTTAGCATTATTTTACTTTGCCAACCATTCTTGATATGATTTACCATCAACATATGTTTTATGTTCCAACATGCGTTGAACCAATCAATAGTGATCAATTATTATTTATTCTGTTATGCATTTGTCTTATGAATCAATGAACAGCATGCCACTTACTTCCTAAGTGAATGTTGTTCAGTCCTCCCTTGGCACTCATTGAAACCTCACTGCCTAGTACTATCTTGGCATATTGGCCCATGACAATTATATAATTATAACTTTAAAAACCTGAATCAGGTTACACAGCTGGGGTGGCCTTGCATATTAACTCTAAACTAATCTGGTCACTTTTAAGTGATAATACAAAAATATAGTATGGCAAAACACTCACATTTTTACTATACAGTAGCAGATAAGTGTACAGTAAACTATGGAAATTTGGTGATCACACTGGATAAGAAAAGCTAGTAGCCACAATAGTCATGGCCTTAAATCTCACGTTCAGGGATGACATGTGTTGATACAGTCCATTAGAAATTACAGTGACATAAATCGCTAATCCCACTGGAATAGTACATGGACCACTCGATGAAATAGAACAAATATTTAGTACAAAACACATCTCTCGATCATGAAGGTATTCTAAACATTTCATTCTCACACTAAAAACATGGCTCTATGGACAGAAATATCACCGGTCTGACTTTATCATATTTATTCTAAAACATATTATAAATTATTTATGTATCACTAACTTCATTTATAAAATATAACACTCTGTGTGTGCTTGGAAATGCAGTACTACCGCCGGTGCTCTAACGTGACAGTTGAAACAGTAAGAAATGCTAACTCACCGGACTGTTGTGATGTAGGTTACTAAGCAGGCCATCACTGCCAGTCCGAGCAATGTAAACACAAATCCTTTAACTTGAACTTGTAAACCGAGAATCGGTACATATCCAGGGAACCCATGGTTACAGGTTCTCTGAGCGCTTCCAAGAAAACACAGAATTTGGCAATTCTGTTTTGTTTATAAACAGATATATTTTGCTTCCTCTTCCCTAAATCAGCTGTTTAAAAAAAAAAAAAAAAAAAACTAAAACAAACGTCACGAAAAAACCCGGCTCTCCAAAGGACCCCCACAACATGCTGTCATATTCAAATGCCTTGTTAGAAAGTACGTTTATTTTTTAGCTGCTTGTTATAAAGTACGTAGGGATGATGTGGTATTTAGCACGGGTAGTATGTTCTACAGGCAAAATGGTTCCTATTTGCTAGGAATTGATTTGGATATGGGTGATCTGGTAGAGTGTGAATATGTCGTCCGGTACAAACTCATATTTAGATTTGACCTGCTTGCTGTCTTAAAGATGCTGTTTAATTTTACAGAAAATCCCCGAAAAGTTATACATTATTAAAATACAGAAAGCATAACACATTAACTATGTCAATGACTTGTAAAATTGATCTGTAACATGAACACCTACAGTATTCACCGAGGGAAGCAGCAGTGACATTATGATTCTTGCAATAACTTGACCAAAGGAAGGTCATAACCAAGATGCTTCACAGTAAAATAAGCACGTATTTAGTTATATTGATAGTATGACAGACAGCTTCCATATAACCACAGATTCTAGTATTGTCATATATATATATATATATAATATATATATATAGATATATATATTATTATATATATATATATATATATATACAAGAAAATTAAAATGTGCTTCACTGTATTCGTTTTTTAAAATAGTTTGCAGGTTTAAAACTAGTTCTTTTTTAAATGAATAAATAAGAATCCAGCTTTTGAATATCAGATTTTGAATATCATTATTACCAAAAGTCTTTATTTTTTCGACAATTTCAACTGGAGGTTCAGTTTTAAATAGTAATTCTGAGAATATATTGATTTTTCATAACATTTTATAGGAAATCTGTAATAACTTGCAGACTCTAACGGTTCTTCAGGTTCTGTGTTGTCCAATTGGTGTAAGTAGAGACCTCTGGAGGTGAAAGGGGACATTTGCAGGCAGGTTTCTGCATGCTAGTAAGACTTGGAAAAGGCCTGGATATGAACGTATAATACAGTACTTCACATCGGCAGTACTTTGTGGAATGATTAGTATCTGCGCTGTATTATAGGCAGCTCTAGATGCACCAACAGTCTTGTCATGACTCTTGTCCAGCATGCTGACCAAACCTTGTGCTTCAGCATTAGGATCTGATTGCCAGTAATCAAAAATCCCTACAGGCCCTTGCAGTTATTGTGCACCAATAAGCTTTTTACAAATACCTGTCCAGAATATAGTCTATATTAATTTAACAAAATATAAATCACACTATTTATAGAACAACACTAAAGGAAAAACAGAACCCCCAATAGGCCCCAGTGAGAGGACATCACAACTTAGCACATTTCAGTGTTGGGTTTAAAATTGGTTTCCTAATGATTCCCCCTCCTCTCCCCCACTGCATGGTGGATCAGAAAGACCTGAGTGTGTTACTTTACTGGCAGTGAGGGGGGTGCTGCAAGAAAAGAATAGTGCTAGTCTGCCCTTTGTCTAGTTGTTTTTTATATTAACTGGTTCTGTGAGTAAAGTTAGTTCAATGAATTCCATGTGTTCTTCTCTTCATGCAAGGAAGACCACGTAAGCATCCTTTTCCTATTCCTATTTTCTTTTAATCAGTATTCATTTTGATACGAGTCAGAGGCACCCACCCAAGTACAGAGCGCTCATGAAAACAACCCAAATGCCTGCAGCCAACCAGCCAGCCATAACATGAAGGAACAATTTGAGATCCATAGTCACTGTTTGCGACTTTATGTACTTATTTTTCATTAAATCTGACCCAATGTTATGTAAAGGAGCTAAACCAAGTGTTGCCACGTGAGACCGTCTGTATAGTACACTAGGCAAGGAGTACCTTGGTTCTATCAATTCAAATATATACTTTTAGATCACATTCTACCTAAGTGCTGTTAAGTGTGGCACTTTTTTTTGTGTCTGAGCACTGCAGAGAAACAAGACTGTTATTTTGTTGTCAGTGTGCTCTGTTATCACATCATTAAATGGAATAAAGCAAAACATGACCAAGATGGAGCACAGCATTCTGTTAGCAAGACTGCAGCTGCAGCCAGGAAATCAACATGTCTTCAGGGAATGACAAACACCCTCCAGGGAAAGTATAGATTGGTCTACCTTCAGTTCTAAGTGACAGGTCAAAACAAGTATAAAAAGGCATCAATCATAATACACAACTAAAAACCTGAACAACAGTAATCAGCAAGATGTAACCAGAACAGATGTCGCCATCCTATAGGGGGACTGACTAACATTACCATCTAAATTACTTGAATTGTATAAACTAAATTGTATTCCTGCCAACTTCAAAGTAACATTGAGCATATGGCAGGACATTCCATATTAAATGTAACTGCATTACAAAAACAATGCAACCATGTTAGGCTAAAAAAAGGTTGTAAGATTGAATAATAAACACATTATTCATACTGCGTTTTAAAAACTCTAAGCCAGAATAGACAAAACACACCTTTCAGTCTGAATAACTGTATTACATGTATGCATAAGCCTACAAAACAAAACAAAACAAAAAAAACATGCCAGCTCTCTTTTTTTTTTTTTTATCCTCACGCAGCGCTTGGAATTCACCACAAAGTAGCTGAAGAGCCGCTTAAAACCTATTGTACATTCTTACATACAATGAATTATTACGGTTACTGTTATTTCAAGTAGAAAACATTTTCAGTTGGCCCAAGACAAACACATAATCATCCTGACAAAGTTTGCTGTACTATTGTTTCTGCCATCGGTAACACGCACACAACGTTTTCCCGTTTAACTGGGAGTGGTAAAAACAAACTAAAGTGTTCATTGGGTAAAAGTCTTGACCCTGACAGGAAGTTAAAGAAATGCACGTACAGGTAAACTCGAAAAATCTCACAACAGTAGAAACAACAATCTCCTGGAATAGGGAGTTTTAGGTAAGTTTTCGGTCTAACTTTTGTGTTATATAAGTAAACAGTGAATCAAATCATTTTTAGTTCTGCATCAACAAAAATGTTAGAATTGAGACATAATAATAATAATAATAATAATAATAATAATAATAATAATAATAATAATAATAATAATAATATCTGAATATAATATAGATCTTTTATTTAACATCGTGTAATCAAAGAAACTACAAAATGATATCGCAAAAGTCTAACGGAAGCCTTAACAGTACAGTGGTATTTCATGTTGCATTTCGAAATGTCACAATTTTCATTGTCAGTTTTTCATCAAGCTCCAATCTGGTATATAATTAAATATTATCGTAACATTATTAAGCAGGTTTCATTCGCATGTATGAAACAAATCTAGTTATTTCTATGGTGAAGCAAAACTTTTGGCCATAGCTGTAATGCCCGCCCCCACCCTCCATACAATCTACTAAATAAAAACGATGGTTGGTTTATGAAAGTTGTTTTTCTGTCATCTGTATGCAGGTCAAGTTGGCAAAGAAAGCGTACAATACGTTGCTGACAGCAAGTAGCCTACTATCACTGAAGTGATTAAAAAATATGTTTTATTTCCCCTCTCAGACAGTTGTTTAGTAAAAATAGTAGTGAACTACAGAAATGACAACAACAACAAAAAATAAATAACAGTGTCAAATAGTCAGGAATGATGGTTATCTTGAGCGATGTATAAAATACTGACCTTGCTTTACTTGTATGAAATATGGGAGGGTCAAATACTTCAGGGTGCTTGGATACCTCAGTAGACAACAGTTTTAATAAAGATTTTTCCTGTCAAGCACGTGTTGTCACCGCTTGTCTGTGTTGGTTAATCCACTGATTTGTACAAGAAAAAAAATTGCTTTGATACTGCCATATTATATTGGTCTAGTCTGTGCAGCACCATTCAGTAACATTGGCAGCGACATTGGTGGTAAAATGCCACCTGATAGCCTATGGCATCGTGCCACATATGTGTGCCCTAGCCTTAGCACTTCCAATACTTTTTGCCAAAATTGGTGTTCTCATTAACATGTAATAATAATCACATTACACCCTGCTAAATAACCCATTTATTATGAATTTACACTTAATGTACTTAACTTAAAACCAATACCCTAGATACTTTGCAAACACATTCCAATATTGTTCCAAAAATTGGGGTTTTCATTAAAATATGCTATCCGGTAAGCCCTCTGGTTATTGGTTTGACATTTTAAGCACATTAAAGTGTTTTTCACATGAAGCGCCATTCTCAGTCAGTGGGTTATTGGTAGGGCTTAATGTTGTTATTATCGTATGTTAATGAGAACTCCAGTTTTGGAACAGTATTAGGAAGCATTAGCTTGTTATTTCCACAGTTTGTAGGCATTTGTTTTCACTTTATGCACATTAAGGCATGTGAACATTAAGCAGTTTTTTTTGTTGTTTTTGTTTTTTTGTAGGGCTTAACATGATTATTATGGTGTAATGATAACAATCTTTGTTTTTATTTAGCACCTTTCATAGTAGACCACCATCACAAAGCATTTTACAAGATACGAGACTAGGGTCTGTGAACTGTGCATCAGCTGCAGAGTCACAAAAGAACGTCTCACCCGAAAGACGGAGCACAAGAAGGTTAAGTGACTTGCTCAGGGGCACACAATGAGTCAGTGGCTGAATGGGATTTGAACTGGTTACCTCCTGGTTACAAGCCTGTTTCTTTAACCACTGGACCTGTAGGGTAACCATGTCTGTTAACATATGCCATTGTAAGAAATCACGTTGGAACCTCACAGGACTCATAGGCCCCAGTCTGAGGAAGTGATATGTAAAAAAAAAAATGTAAAAAAAATAAAATGTTGTCCTATTCTCATGTATACATAATTAAGTGTCACAATTTTCAATCAGCTCCACAAAAATAATTCAGGACTGAAAGAGGAAATGAAAACAACTGATTCCCTAAAGTATAGTATTGGTAAGTGCTAGCTTGCCATTTGCAAAGTCTCTAGGGGTTTGTTTTGAATTTAAGAACATTCAGCCAAGTTAAGTGTTTTTTTTTCACATTAAGCTTTTTAGGATGGCCGTTTTGATGAACAGAAGTCGCTGGCAAGGATGAGTAGTACATTCTTTACAGGTTTGGCTATGCCATGGGCTTTCACGTTCAAAGACTGTTTCTTTATCCAAAAAATGATGTCTCGGCTCACACATAGACATCATTTAAAAGGATGCATGTCATAAGACTGGAAAAACAAACCACCCACCCAGTGATGCAATATTTCACATTGTCAATATCCAATTGCTCTTGTTTCTAATGCACATTCTTTTAAACAGCAGAGCACATTTCTGAATGATTAATTTACGAAGCATGGTAAGACCCTCTCAAAATCGTGTTGTATTTCCTTGTCATGAAAAAAAATACTGCTTCCACTTTAAATTGATATATACCCACAAAGGAACACCAGAGTTGTTTGCCCTGTCATTAGCCCCACCCCAAAAACACGTAAGCCTGGAAAATTAATGTTTTAACTTGATATATGACATCTTAATAATAAAGTGGGGTAATTTGCCCCTGTCTTTTAAAAACAGAATGTTGCAAATGGTTTAGTAGGTTTAGTAGCCACTCCTTAATAATTGCAATGAGAGGGGCATGATTTTATAACTTGCCCCCTTTTATAGATTTTGCTCCTCTGTATTGCTGTTCCATTTATTTGAAATGTGTTTTTGAACATGTGAAAGGTTTTGGTTATATAATACACTTTCCAGTAGTCTTGAGTCTTTGGTGTGCCTGGGACTTATGATTGTCAGTTAGGTGGCAGGTATAGATTTTATGTAGCTGTCTGTAGTAGCTGTTTTTTGATGGCTTTGGACATGCATCAGGTTGCAGTACACATTGACATGTTATGAATCTATGAGCACTTATTCCTTCCTAAGCAGACCAAAGTAAGATTGTTCTTACAATTGTGCACGGGTGTCAGTGTTTGGTTATTGTCTTTGCTGCATACATTCTAATGGGGAAAGTATTCCTTGCCTGTTGAAACATTTTATTGATGTTTTGAAATGCCCTTGGTAGTTTTGGGTCACTTATTTCATTGGCTGTACCTTATTTCTGTGTGTCTTTATTTCCACGGGCATGAGAGATCATGTGTCTGAGCTGTCATAGCTCTGGCTGGGCTGGCCTGTATTGCTTGACCCTTTGATTGATTGTAGTGTTGTTTTCTGGTCCTTTAAAAAAAAAAAACTAATAATAATCAGAGCACACTCACAAATAAGGCCTTTTGTTTCACTGCCATATTTTCCTGCCAGCAGTATCCACTGCCTAGTCTTACTACGTGATATACATAGTAGTCTGCCGTTTTGAAATGCTACTTTTATATTTAATGTATAGTTCTAATGAATTGCATATACTGTAGTAATGTAATTGGTGCTGTCAAAAATGTTTTAAGGCCAGAAAATGAGTGGACGAGATATACTGTGTTATAAGAAAACACTGTGCAAGCAGTTTGTGGATCCAGTGAAGACTCTACCGTCTGGAAGTGCAAGATGTGTCAATTACTGAAGAGCTCACTGATTTCACTCCTCATCCTGCTGAGTTGTTGGTCTTGGTTGAAAGCCTGCAGGTTGAAGTGGAAAATCATAGGGGCTTAGCTCACCTCATTGATCTTCTGCAACCCCTGAAGGTTCCCAGTATATTTTCCAGTCTTGCCTTTAAGGTTTACAGTAAAATCTGTTTAGTTGGTTCAGCAAGTGAGAAGAGGCTGGAACAAAGGCTGTTTCAAACTTCAGTCCTGCTCACATTTGTTCAGAAAGTTGTTTTTTGTATCATTCAAGCATGCATCTTTATGAATGTAACATAAAAGTAACAAAACTGCCAAAAAGGTGTGTGTGCTGTATGTGTTACTGGTAATGTGTCTCTGTCCTTCACTTCTTTATAATCAGTTGTGACAGGGTGAAGACCCTTCATATAATAGATATGTAAGTATTGATACATTGCAGTGATGGGTTGAACTGAATGTTGGAAATGTGATTTGTGGGTTTGTTTTTGTGTGTGGCAGAGGTTCATTATCTCTCTGAGCCTGATACATGTGGTCAATCAATTAGTTAACTGTGCAGGTGCATATTAAAGGCTGTAGTCAGCTTAGTGAGAGAGAGGAGGGACTGAGAGCAGGTACTGTTGTGTGGCTGAAATAGAGCCGAAAATGTTTTGTTTGTTTTGCAACCTTAGGGCCCCTGCCTTTACCTGCATGACATTCAGCTACCATTACCAATTTTAAATATTTATAATTGAAGCTTCATTGCAAAAATACTGTAAAACAGCAGGTGGCATCATTGCTTGCAAAAACAGTTGTTAAACAGCAATGAATAAGCTTTTGTTGCTTGTCACTGATGTATGCTCAGTTGAACTACAGCTTGCTTTTCAAGTTCAACTGAGCATAATTTGATCTAAAATGTAACTGGTCATTTTTGGTAGGGTTTATACTGTAACATTGTTCATGGTGAAAGTATTTTTTTCTGTCGCCATATTTTATCCTTTCATGTAGTGATTTGAAGTTGCCTGTCAAATCCATACTGGTGTGGAGGGCTGCAGGTTGGATTGAAAGATGTGGATGGCCACATGGTTGAAAGGTGTGGCGGGCCACATTGACTGTCACAATGGTCTTTGATGTGTTGCCTAGATTGTAGCGCTGTCACAGACAGATTCCTAGCTTTTGAAAGCGTTTGTTTTTGGTTAACTACCAGTGGACTATGGAAGTATTTTAAAAAGGAGGGTTCATTGATTAAGCACTTTTTGCTAACAAATATTCTACATACAACCTTGTTGAATCCTATCTATACATGAGTGGTACTACTGTAGGCCTACATTTTATAGACGTGACAAGACTGTACCAGCAATAATAAAAGTTGGAAATGAATTGCCATGTAAACTTGGTTACTGTCTTGTAAAATTGCATATAAAATGATGTTATCTCCCTTTGGGTCTAGATTTTTTTTTTATATATATTATGAATGTATACAGTAGTTAAGACTTTTTGGTGTGAATCAAGATAACATCAACACTGGATTGTAAGTGACTCTCTGTGGTATATACTGTATACAAGTTCATTGTGGACTTAGTTTACAGACTCCAATTTGGGGCAAAACAAAGATTCAAGACAGAGTTTCTACTGTAAGTGACATTCTGTGGACACTGTGGCACAAAGTATTTACACATCAGTAAATCTCAATAACCCATTGACCTCCAGGTGTGCCTTTAACACAGGGATTCTATTGACACTTAAAGATCACTTGACGCCACTGCTGTAATATTCTGATTATCTGGCCTCATTGGAAATGCATATACTGTCAGCTAGTGGGTGTTAAACAGTTCATGTTCAGAATGATAGGAAAGTGGTAGTCAGTGGTGTGCAAACCATTATGTTATGGCTTGCACGTATTCGGTTACATGAAATATACCAAATGAAGCTTTCAGCATCCTTCTGTGCTGTATTGGTTAGGCTAATATATGGCTTTATTAATAGTAGACATTTTATTTATTATTTAACCAGCAAATCAATAGCTTCACTTGAATGGTGAATTACATTTAGTAAAGGCAGCCAAATGCATTCATTCTTACAATAGTGTTAGAGATCAGTGAAGTAATGAAAAGAGATTAGGGATAATTCATTGACTGCAGCCTGCATGTTGGCAAACAGTTACATTTTATATATTACTGGGGATAGAATTCCATACTTGGAGCTACTGTCTCTCTAAGGAGAGTTAACTGTTTGGTCACTAGTTTTTTTTAAAAAAATGGTTCTGTGTGTTTATTTGTATTGTGTCCAGGTATGTTTTTGTGGAACTAACCAATCCAGAATGACAGAATGGTGAATTGTGTGTGTGTGTGTAATATTGTATATATATATATATATATATATAATATATATAATATATATATATATTTATATATATATATATATATATATATATATAATTCGCAAGTCTAAGTGTCGAGAAGCATTCACTTAGTTCAAACTGTTTTGAAAAGTGAAAATTCATTCTAACCCTCTATTAGGCAGGTTTCAGCAGATGACTTATAATTTTATTTATTTTTTTACTTTTTTGCAATCATCCAGAGTGGTCCTTGGTTGTTGCTGTATTTAATTTGTATAGTTGTCTAGATCTGCCTTAGCTGTACCTTGCTTCGGGCTTTGCTGAAGATCCTACTGTAAGGACTGAACAGTGTTCCTCATTTCACTCAAATCTGTCAGCTGTCAGAGTTGAAAGGTCATATAACTCAATTTCCTGAATGAAATAAGGAATGTTGTTCAGTGTAGGTAAACAGGATCTCCAGTGAAGCGCAAAGCTAGCTCCAAGTCAGGAAAAAGGAGATTTTGAGTGAAAATAATTCAATATTGAAGGACTAGAGTCGAGAAGCACCAATGTAGAAAACATGTAAGTTGCAGCTGCAGTGTGTGTTTTAAAACCTCATGAGACGTCTTAATGAAGTCTTCATAAAATAGTAGCTGTTGTACACAAGTTACAGATTGGTTACAAGATACAGGTCATGTATAATGAGAATTTTCAATACATAATGTATAAGACAAAATCTTATCTGCACTGCAGTCAGTATCTAAATTGCAATTGTTAATTAAACTTTAAATGAGCAGTATAAATGTATTGATGTGTGTATCAGCCATCATGGCAAATCAGTGATCATTCAAGCATGAGCCAGCGCTGTTATTATTAATGCTGTTTTATGTTTGTTTTTGAACTAAGACATTCCTGTGTATAGCCTTGCATATTAAATGCAGAATTGTGAGTAACACATCTAAGCTGTTGAAAACAAAAAGGAATGAAAGATTGATTCTCATTCAGATGTGACACTGTAATAATATACATCTCTATTAGGCTAGACACTTGTATTATTAAATCTGCTGGAAACAATAATTTATCACTGGGGGAAATCCCTGTTGCCTGTGTCTGTAGGCAGCACAGGTAATTTAGCTGCAGCATGCACATGCTTTTAAAGGGTTTACAAATGTTAATTAACGTGCCATTCATGTTTTTTGGCTTCTAATTCGTCTTGCTTTGGTTTTTTATTAAACTTGTTTTTAAAATGTTTAGGCTTACCAAGTTTCAAAGCCACACGCCTCGCTCTCGAAGACCAGTACAACATGTCTTTAAGGACAGAGACTGTGGCAGTTAACGTCATCGATAATCAAACTAGTCTCACCTTGTGATGAAAAATGAAGCCAGGCAGAAATGGAAACTAAATAACATGATTTACTCATTGAGAAGAGAAAACCCTATCATTTCTACCTTCAAATCCTGATGGAGCCTGTCTTCCTGTCCTTTTACGTAATAAGATTTGTCAGCAGTCACGCCTTGCCGTGAATCCCAACTATACTGTATATCTAGTTTCTTCTTCTCTCCCTGCAGTTTTTCTGTTTCATATGTGTAATCGGATGTAACAGAGCCTGGGCGTTAATAAAATACAATCTCTGTCTGATCGAACCATCAATGTCTTCTTCGGTTAGCACACAGGCAGTATCGATTATTGTAAAGATGGCTTCCAGAGTTGTACTTGGAGGACATGCCAAACCGTTAAAAATGTGCTCAAAGTTTTGGTGCCTTCGGTGTTATTTTATGAAACAATCAAAGCTGCACAAACTGTGATTGTATCATTTTTCATGTGAGGCTGCTTTAAAATGCTTTCAAAATGAGCACAATAATAATAATAATAATAATAATAATAATAATAATAATAATAATAATAATAAATGTTATTTTTCCTCCAAAAATTACCCCACCAACTCATGGTAGCCCATCACTAGAAGACAACTCTTAACAACGTCTTGGTCACATCTGAACATACAGTAAGATTCATCAAGACTCAGGAGTTCATTAGTATGCATTTGTGTGCAGATTCTGTAGATGTCCATTTATTTTTTGCAATATGGTATCAATAGGGTTGTACCAGCTTGGAGCTTTTTTTATCTTGACTGATGCTGTTTTGACTGCAATGCAGTATGTTCGTTTGATCTTAATGGGTCAGGGACTGGGGACAAGTGCAAAAAAACAAGGCATATTAGTGAAACCCAGGAGGGCAGTCAGTGGAGAGGTTGTACAGGATGCGCTGGTGTTAATAATTCATCTCACATTAAAACCTGTATTGACTAGAGTGGCTGTTTGTTCTTATTTCCAGTCATATTGCTATACTGACCATTTGAGGGATGACCTTATGTAGTTGAGTCAGCTTCCTTTTTTTTTTTGTTTAAGTGGATGTGACTTTGGATTTAATATGTGCTGCCCCTTTCTGATTAATGAAACAAATCACAGCTCCATGCTGTCTTGACATTGTCCTTTTAAGGTTATAAATCATTTAAAAGAAATACCCATTTCAGAAAGGCTCGTAAAAATTGAAAAAAAAAAGTTTCAATGATGTAACATTTCAGTTTTATATTCTCAGTAACCTTTTTGCTGTGCCTGTGGTATCTGATTTAGACAATGTTGTGTTGAAATTGCAGCACTTTTGCAGCCGTTTGATTATTATTATTTTTTTATTTGAAAGAGTGGAGAGTCCTACTCCAGAGTGTGATTAGAAGTGAAAAGAAGTCGATGTTCTCGGTAAAAACACTGACTCTTTCTGGGCAACAGTTTAGACACTCATGATATTTTACAAGTTGCACATGTAGCTAAGAAACAATTGGCTGTATTCTAAAAGCTTTAGCACATCGGACAATGTATATGACTACAAAGCATTTACTGTCATGTATTGGGGATATAGTTGGTTGTTGAGTGACTCAAAGATACTGTTGGTATTGAGTTTAAGGATCAGCTTTAGGCATTTTCAAGCTTGGTAAACATTTTCTTTTGCTGCATTCCCCGGAGTTTGCGTTTTGGCAAAGCCATCAAATGTACAGATTGGAAAACTTGTAAAACTGCAAAAATTAGCAGGAGGGTCCTCAGTGGTTCACCAAGTGTAGTAAAAGCTTTGCAGGGGACGGTGAGCCACATTCATGACCTTTACCTGGGGACCCATAGAGAGCTGTTCACTGGGTTGAAGAGGAATGTTGGCTGGGCAGGCCTTCGTCTATAGGAATGTTGGCCAGGCCAAGCCCGGCCCGGCCCTCGTCTATAGGGTTGAGCAGTTGGGTAACATTCATTGCTTAGGGTTCTGCAGCTGAAAAGAGGCTTTTGGTTTGTCAGAATTGGAGGTATTAGTATTATTTGTTATTATTTGTTTATTTAGCAGACACCTTTATCCAGGGAAACCTACAGCGACTAGGGTGTGTGAACTAGCCTCAGCTGCAGAGTCACTTACAACAATGTCTAACCTTAAAGACTGAGCACAAGGAGCTTAAGTGACTTGCTCAGGGTCACACAGTGGCTGAGCTGGGATTTGAACCGGAACATCCTGGTTACAAGCCTGTTTCTATAACCACTGGACCACACAGGCTCCTTATGACATGTACCCATATCCTTTATAGTTAAAGAGTTATAACCACAAATCTAACAACAGTAAAAAACAGGCGAAAATAGCTCTGACCCTAAATACTGAATTTATACCAACTGTTAGTTAAGGCGGAATTTCGTGAGGCGGACGAAATTTCGGAGCTTGTTCGGTGTAAATGGAGCAGGTTTTAGCCTTTTCATGAAATCGTTTTTCTCATTTCTGTTTGTGCATTGCGGTAATTACATTTTTTCATACAGAAAGTTCAAAGCAGTATTTATATAATATGTAATAAACTATAACATTTAATTTTATGGGTCAAAAAATATTTAAAAAAATATTGCTATACAGTACAGACCATCGTAAATCGAAGCTGCATTTATTGTATTTTGCCAGCAATTGTGTATAGTTGTAATTTAGCAGTACAGCTATGGACAAAAGTTTTGCATCTCGCTATATAATTAAATAATTTTGCTTCATGAATAACTGAATAATGCTACATTAAATATTGAATTATATACCGCTTTGTAGTTTTCCATACTTAATGAAAAACTGACAACATTTCGAAATCCAACATGAAATACTGTATTATTATTATTATGGCTTAAGTCACTGAGTCAGTGGGTGAGCCGGGATTACAAGCCCTTTTCTTTAACCACTGGACCTATCACACATTGTGTGTGTGTGTGTGTGTGTGTGTGTGTGTGTGTGTGTGTGTGTGTATATATATAATGACTTTGGTGTGTGAACTATGCATCAGCTGCAGAGTCACTTACAACAACAGCTCACCCGAAAGACAAAGTACAAGGAGGTTAAGTGACTTGCTCAGGGTCACACAATGAGTCAGGGGCTGAGCTGGAATTTAAACTGGGCATCTCCTGGTTTACAAGCCATTTTCTTTAACCACTGGACCTATAACACTAGGGATGTGCCAATACAACGATATACCATGGTATTTTACGATACGATTATCGATATGGTGACCCCATATTGTGTTTTTTTTATTTTTATATGCATATAAATTTGATATAGTAACCATGTTTGTGCATTAATTTGTGTCAATACTGATAATATTATTTATTCGTATGTATCCTAGCAGCCTCACATACCAAGTGTGTAGCTAAGGATGTTATGTCAAGCACACAGGAAGCTGAGCAGAGGCGGGTTATTAATGTTCTTAATCATCATGCTGTGGAGGGTGACGGTGAAATTCGACCAGCTCCGGCCTGTTTAAAATCTACAGTGTGGATTCATTTTGGTTTTAGCTGCGTCAAGGACTCGCCTCAAGTTCTTGATTAGACTCGAGCTGTGTGTAAAATATGCAAAGCTTGAATCAAGTATTCAGGGAACACAACCAATCTCAGTTTTCACTTAAAACGACACCATCAGATTGGCAGAACACCATCACTGTTGCAGTTACAGACTAAGGAAATTGTGAGCACTCGTTATGCACAACCTACACTAGAAAACTGTAGTCATTCAGAATTATCTGCAAAATCAGTGCAAGCTAAAAATATAACCCAGTCCACAGTGCATTTTATTTGCAAGGATTTGCTTCCCGACTGTACTGTGGGAAGGTTTCGAGAAATGATAAATACTTTGGAGCCGATACACTGTTTCTACCCGTCGTTATTCACTGAAACTGCTGTTCCTGATTTATACCAGCATGTTAAACGACAGGTCGTGCAAGAGCTTTCTAGGGCAGAGAGAGCAGCACTCACTTGTGATAGCTGGACCTCATGAGCAACAGAATCATACGTGACAATTACCTGTTACCACATATCCGCGGACTGGACATGGGTCTCGAATGTCCTCCAGATAAGGGATTTACTGGAAAGCTGTGGCAAAGTGGTTTTTAGTGCACAGGTGCAGTGGTGATGTGGTGCTCAGGAATGATAGACATAAGACAGTTCCCAGTGAAAAAGCAGCTCTTTATTTGCTGACAAATAGTAATACCTGGCTCTACACAACGATTTGTATCACTCAGGCAAACCATGGTGTTCAGTCCCGAAATAATAATACACTAAACGAGACACACACAAACACAACACGGTCAAAAGTCTAGAATGAGTGCAGTTAGTGAAAGTGGTGATTTACAGGTTTATACCTGCACAGTGGTGAAGTGGTCCGGGTTTAATTGCTGGCTGTTTGGCTACAGCTTCCGGAGGTTAGCCTTCTGGAATGACAAGCACAGACAATTTGCAACAAACAAAATACTTAACACTCACAATTCACAAATTGATCACTTCCTTTCTCGGTCCTAGTGGTAACCACATCAAAATGAGCAGATTGCTTGGGCCACTGACCCCTAAATACCTTCCGTCACGCCCTCTTTTGGTGGCGCAGCCAATCACGACTCCTCCAATCCATGATTGACACTTCACCTACCGCATCAAGACAATGACTTCTAGTATCGTGGCCCGGCTTCCGACTGACCCTGGAATGAACTGCCGTACCATCCATTTCGGGGCGCTCTGCTCCAGTTATACAGCGCCCTCACAGATCGGGAGGGAGATTGTTGACTCGGATTCATTCACTCTCTGTCACAAAAGCATACCGGTGAGAATATTGCAGATCTGCTCAAATCAGCTATTGAAGAATGGAGCATTGCAGACAAGAACCCTGCAACAGTGATTAATAATACCTCCAATATGGTTATTGCTGCTCGTGAAGCTAATATGACACACATTAAGTGTTTTGCTCATACCTTCTGTAGCTCACTTGTTGGGTAGAGTTAAGCAAATTGTAAATTTCTTTAGACAAAGCACGACAGCAAGTAACATGCTGAGAGAGAAGCAAAAAGTGCTTGCCCTACCAGAACCCAAGCTGAAAACCGATGTTGTTACCAGGTGGAACAGTGCCTTTGATATGGTTGAAAGGTTTTTGGAGCAGCAGCCAGTATATGCCACATTGCTCTCAAAAGAAATTTGAAAAAGTGAAAAAAGATATTGTGGCCCAGCTGCTACAGAAGGCACAGAGCTGCGATGATTGCCAATAAAGAGATTAAGGCCACAACAGCACCTAAAGAAGAGGTATCTGAACGCGGGACACACTCTGTATGTTGCTTCAGCCCTTGATCCTCGCTTCAAATCTTTGCCTTTCCTCTCAGAATCTGAGAACGTAAACATCTATGCAAAAGTGACCATTGAAGCTGCAGAACTGTGGGAGTCTCAGAACCAGGTAGGCTAACATCACTCAGAGCTTACATGTAAATATTTTTGTATACAGTAGTACTGTATTATATAACATAATCTAAAAAATGCAATACAAATTAGTAAAATGTCATACATAGAAAAGTATTAGTAAATATGCAAAATATTTTTTTGTTTGTATATTTTATTTAGTATTATTTTACCTACTGAGTTTATTTTACCATGTGTTTCATGTCTCGGCATACTTTTATAAAGTTTAAAAAAAAAAACTATATATTTCTAATTTTTTTTTAAAAAAAAGAAAAAATATTGATATATATATATAAATATATATATATATAGTTTTAAAGTTAGATATATTCAGTTTAATGCAAGTTTGGACAAATGCTGCATTACTCTTTAAATATTATTATTTCTTTGTTATATGCCCAAACTTATTAACAAAAAGGAAAGAATAATAAAGTTGCCTAAAAGCAACATTTGGAAAAATGTGGTTAATAGATTGATATTTATGAAACTATTCTGTATTTAATATTTAAATCAAATAAATTATTTAAATACCTAATGAGTTTGAGCTCCCAATGATTTTACTGTGTTAGTTTTTTGATAATTTTAATGTTTGCATTTCAGCAGCAGTTGACTGTGTGTGGCACTGAACCTGATCTCATCCAGCCTGGAGAAGCCCGCTTTGCCAAGCAAGAAGAGACTGCCCTAGACTTATCTGTAAACCCACACGAATCTGATAATGCAGATCCTGATGAAGAGCCTGCCCTATACTCAACTGTAAACCCACATGAACCTGATCATGCAGATCCTGATGAAGAGCCTGCCCTAGACTTATCTGTATACCCACACAAACCCGAGCCTGATGAAGAGCCTGCCCTATACTTACCTGATGAAGAGCCTGCCATAGACTTACCTGTAAACCCACACGAACCTGATCGTGCAGATCGTGATGAAGAGCCTGCCCTGCTCCCAGTGCAAAAAGAAGATTCTGTTTTTGCTTCTTGTGCACTTTCAGATTTGTTTGGAGACACATTTAGGGTTGAGGTATCTGACAGACCAAAATCTTCTTTTGCAAAAGCAAAGACTGAAGCCTAAAATATAAAGAGGCAGCGCCTATACCTTTAAATGAAAATCTTCTTGGATCAGGGACCAGAGTCGCTGCTGAAAGAATGTTCTCTGCGGCTGGAGATGTGGTAACAGCACAGCACATAAATGCACTCAAACCAGAACATGTTTTGTTTGTTGCCAACTGTTCCTCAAGAAAAAAACTCAGTATATAACAAAATTAGATTTGTTTTAAGACTCTGCATTTATAGAACTGACATTTTTCTAGGTTTTTTTTTAAATGTCAAGTTCAGAACTTTTAAGAAAAACTTTTGTTTTCAAGAACTGTGCAACATTTTATTTTTAGTTACATTTATTATGATTTGCAGTATTTATATTCTTTTTAAAGAATAAACATGAAACAGCAAAACAAGTTGTGACGTTTATTTGACCATAGTTGTTATTGTTAACACTTGCACAATATATTTTTATATTTATACTTATATATTTTTCATGTTTCTAGCTTAATTTACTGTATCATACTACGTCGTTATTGATCAGTCTCTCGCAGCGCCGTGGTGGAATTTTGGCCCACTCCTTCATGCAGAACTGCTTCAATGCAGTGAGATTTGTGGGTTTTCGAGGATAATTTGCTTGTTTCTGGTCCTGCCACAACATCTCAACGGGGTTTAGGTCTGGACTTTGACTAGGTCATTCCAAAACTTTATATTTCTTGTTCTTCAACCATTCTGATGTAGACTTGCTTGTGTGTTTCGGATCATTGTCTTGCTGCATGACCCAGCTGCGCTTCAGCTTCAGCTCACGGATGGATGGCCTGACATTCTCCTGTAGAATTCTCTGATACAGAGCAGAATTCATGGTTTCTTCAGTGATGGCAAATCGTCCAAGTCCTGATGCAGCAAAGCATACCCAAATCATGACACTACCACCACCATGCTTGACCGTTGGTAGGAGGCTCTTACTGTGTTTGGTTTTCGCCAGACACAACAAGGCCCATGTTGGCCAAAAAGTTTCACTTTTGACTCATCTGTCCATAGAACACTGTTCCAGAACTCTTGTGGATCATCCAGGTGCTTTTTGGCAAACTTGAGACGAGAATTCATGTTCTTCTTACTGTGCAATGGTTTCCGCCTTGCTACTCTGCCATGCATCCCATTTTTGCCCAGTGTCTTTTTGACCTTAGCCGAGGCAAGAAAGGCCTGCAGATCCCTGGATGTTGTTCTAGGGTTCTTTGTGACTTCTTGGATGATTTTACACCTTGCTCTTGGAGAGATTTTGGCAGGACAACCACTCCTGGGAAGATTCACTACTGTCCCAAACTTTCTCCATTTGAACAGCCTTAGAAATGGCTTTGTAACCCTTTCCAGACTGATAGGCATCAACAACTTTTTTCCAGAGGTGTTCAGGAATTTCTTTTGATCGTGGCATGATGTGCCTCTAGAACCTGTGTGCTGACAACTTCACAGATGGTAAGGGCAAAAGTTAGTCAGATTTATCTTGGGCCTGATTGTTAACCAAAGTATTCAAACAGCTGATTCTAATTATCCCTTTAATTGGGTTGAGTTAACTAGGGGGGCAATAAGTGTGTGTGTGTGTGTGTACGTGTACTACTACTACTACTACTAGTCAACTAAATTTTTTGTTTCCACTACTGGTACTTCAATTGAGAAACCAGAACCAGGATGTTTTGTTTTGTTTAATAATCCTTTGCAGTAATGGTAAGCGTTCCAGTTTCTGCAATAATTCTTTGGGCTTATGATGAGTGTGGGGTGAGTATTGCACATAGATGTCGCAATAATATGAACAGCATTGTACATTTGATGTTTGGGAAAGGAAATGCAGAATACATTTAGAACTCATAACTGTTGGTTATTGCCTGTTGTTTAACCTTCATCTTGTGTTGGGGTGACCCAGAATCCTGTTAACTTGATACAAAACACAGTGTGAGGGATTATGACTGTAGTGAATTTGCACTGTGAATGGTCATTGTTGATTAAGCTTTTGCATGATGCATCGTGCAGCAAAATATTATGTGAAGGAGGTTAGGGCCATCAGAAGATTATTTCTCTCTCTCTCTCTCTCTCTCTCTCTCTCTCTCTCTCTCTCTCTCTCTCTCTCTCTCTCTCTCTCTCTCTCTCTATATATATATATATATATATATATATATATATATATATATATATATATATATATATATATATTGTAATAGATCCTGCAACTCACACGGTTCGTTGCCCCTTTAATTCAGGACCCAGGACACCAGAAATGGAGTTTAAGCGCTTAGGCGCTATTTTTAATACACAAAATAAAACACAAACAAAAATAAACAAAACAAACACCTAGCTCTTTCTTGAGCACTAACTACTACACACAGGAACCTAATTAACTCACAGGATGGCTAAGCCGTTTACCTGTCACACAAACACAAATCACTGTACTTTTACTTTTGACTGCTCGGAAACAGAGCACACCTTCTGCCTCCCTGTACTCAGCAGCCCTGAGCAGACTAACTGCTCCTCTTAAATACCCTGCACCTGGGTTTAATTTAACAATAGCTACCAGGTGCAGGGGATAATTAATAATAAAACAATTAACAAAATGTGCATTAATAATAAAACAATTAACAAAAATGTGCATACGCACATGTTTTCTGCAGGGAGGATATTAACCCCCTCCCTGCTGTATTACACTATATATATATATATATATATATATATATATATATATATATATATATATATATATATATATATATCTGTAGCTTGTACATTCGCAAGTCATTGGTAATTGGGCAAAAGGTTTTAAATCGTGCTTTTGTACTGATTCTTTTAAAATGCGTACTATTTTTTCAGCCACAGAAATTATGAAGATATTTTATAATATATGCTTTACTGGGATGTTAAAGCTGCACATTTCTGTGCAGCAATTTTACAGTAGCCATAAAATCCATGTTCTCCAGAGACTATGCGAAACACAAGTTCCGGGTTATGAGAGTGTTATTTAAATTAATAAACCCTGTTTGTTATTTTTACTTCATCAAAACACAGTGGCATTCAACATAAAGCATAGATTCATGTAAACATTAATCTCTATTTACAGTACGTTTCAATTTCCAAACAATAAGTAAAGTAAGCATACATACAGGGTGACTGTAAAATTTATCAAAGTGATCTGATGGTGTTCATTATTAACAACAAGAGAAGGAAAATGCACTTTTTGTAAGATTAGTCAAGACGTTACAATGGGAAGTGTTAGTAGCAATTCTTGTCAAAAGTTGTGTTTTATATTTGAGCATGTTTGTCCAGGCACGGTTTTGTAAAAAGGGTCTATGAGCAGGTGGCTGTCTTCTCTCTGCAGTAGGATGGTAAATCCAAAAGAGGCTTAAATCCATTCTGACTTTCTTTCATGCTCATGTGCCGCTTTTATGCCTGTCTGTTCATGAAATATTCTTGTTAAGCAAAGTTTCTGCTTGAACTTATTCTGAATTACTGAGAGGTACTCTTCTCTTGTGATTTAAGGGTTTCACCTACTCTCCGTTCTGGTGACTACTGGAATATTGATTACCCATACAAGCTTTAGCTCATCTTGGCAATGTTTCTCTGTGTTCAGTCAAGGTTATATTGTAATGGGACTTATTATTTTCCATTCTTTAGAGCATAATGAGGTATTTTACTCTTAATGTTCTTTTCAGAATTGAGAAAATTGTCTCAAAATACAACACTACATACTTGTGTTTCAAGTTTCGGAAGTTACGCTCCAATGTTGTTTAGATTTGGGAGCTCATCTTGAGAAACTATACAGTATTGTTTTCAGTCAGTAAAACTTCCTCCCCAAGATGCATGTCCTTGAAATTAAAAAGCTCTTAGGAAGTAAATTTTATGTTTTTCACATTTTTCCTTTATAACCGTAAACATTACAATGAATCAGAGGTTTGTCTGAAATGATTAAACTAATTCTGTGTATTTCCACAAATGCCATTGCAATTTAAATAAAACTGCTGTTTTTATAAAAGCTTTTAATTTTTTTAGCCATGGGGATTTCAAGTGTTGGCTAGCGTAAGATTAGTTTTTTAAAATAATTTCACATTCCTTTCTCAGATTCTTCATTGAAAAAGACATTATGTCAAAAACGGTTTGTGAATAGGCTGTGTGTTTTAAAGTAGGTTTTGAATCCAATTTTAAATTTAACTATTATATGTTAGACTAATGAGAAAAAGATTAAAATTATTTCTTTGGTATAAATTGGATACATTTATATTGATTTAAAAGGGTATCAAATTACAAGACTTATTTAGTTTCATTCCTCCCTCATTCCCATTTTTATTGTAGGTTGAGCAACACATAACATTGTTAGGGCAGTGTATCTGGAAGGAACATATAACTGTCATTGATACAAAACCATATTTAGGAAGAACAAACTTAATAAAAAAAACTATGTACAGCACAGTAGGTTTGGTTTTAAGTTGTTTATTTCTAGGATTATAACTTGGAAACACATTGAAAATATTTTACTGGAACAAATAGCTTTATAAGCGTCAGTCTTGTTTTTTAGTAAAAATAAAAAATGTCTGACACTCACCGCAAATTGCTTTGTCTGTCCTTGCTTAAAGAACTGTTCAGTGGCCTACAAGCTTTTCTTCTGGCCTACAATTCTTGGGGACTTTGATTAGCCATGGTAGATCTCTATTTCCTCTGTCTGTGGCTCAGGAGATCCGTTCCTTAGTGTTGGAGTGCACTAATATCAGTAGACAGAGCTCTGGCAGCTATTAAAATATCTCATGTTTCCACAAAGTCTCAATACAGGTCACTTAAACCCTGTCCTGGACAGATTCCAGTTGCTTTTCCTCTGTGGCGGTCGGACAGATGACCCAGTAAACAATAATCAATATGTTGCTTATTGTTGGATCTATCAGATAAAACACATAAAGGACATCTAGTTCCTATACTCTCCCTCTTGGGGTGCTGGTATTACTATCAATGTGCTGACACAATTTGAGAAAATGTCCCCACAAAGATAGTATCTCCTGAAAAAATGACGTTATGGGGATGCCCTCACTTTGTAAAACACGTCTTTAAGAATTAAACATGCCTTAAAAAATAAATAAATAAATAAATAAAAAAGCCAACATATTTAGTTTGTTTTTGACTTTTACCCTGTGTGGAGATTATCGGATTGGAGTTAGGAGTTCGAATGCAAACGTGTGCGTGTTCCTTTGTAGTGAAATGTTCGGCCTACATTTGTTTAATCTCTTGTTTAGCCCTCTATGGTACACAACAAAACAAATACAAAGAAAAGAAAAACATATTTGAACATTATTTTTAATTTACTTTGACTCCAGTTTTCTAAATGTGAACAGATATTTTGGATTTTATATTTTATTCCCAAAATGTTTACATGTATTTTTAAACATACATTGTGCGTGAGAGCATGAACATTTGCATAAATTTTCAAATAGGCATAAATATTGGTAAATTTGTTTTGAAAAACATAAATGATCTTACAGATTTGATAATCCTATGAATAGTCCTTTTTTAAAAAAAAAAGATAAAATCACAAATTTATATTATATTTGCATAAAAAGTTATGTTTTATTTTGCCAGAAAAAGATGATTGTCTATTATTGCATTTCATTGCTATTATACAGGTTCAAACTGATTCAACTCAATTTCATAAGCTAAAGTTATTAAAAGATCATTAAAAGCAAGTAAGCAGTAGATGCAACTGGCTTTGTATTATCTTCTGCTATTATTTTGTGGATTAACTTTGTTTTTTGTAACAACTCTGTAGGCACCTCTCTGAACCACCCTAACATTGTTTTCCCTGCTGTGCTGCATCTTTTCTCTCTCTCTTGTCTGACACTTAGTTGTGAAACTTTAAAAAGCAATTCTGCCCAGAGGCAAAGCAAAGAAATGTTTCACATTTGATGCACTTCATTTTTGTGAGTTTTTGGCAGCTAGCATTTTTGCATCTCCCAGCCTTGTCTTCATATGTAGGCCAATGATCAGTCATGTCTTTTCTACAGTCCACATTAGGAGGTGCTGAATACCTCTCCCTCTTCACAGTGGGCATATTCTCTTGCCTACCACTTTTTTTAGCTTTACCCATAAAACATAGTGTGTGCTGTATCACACTTGAAATCAAACAGAGACAACTGCTGTCTGCTGCTGATGCCACAGTCATCACTAGCACGGCAGTACAACAACCAGGCAACCACACAACACAAATCCATCATTTGAAAGAAGAAACGCAAGTAATATTTCCTGGAGCAAAGTTTTGTGCAATGAGAGAATCCAACAAGTCCACTCCACCCATAAAATTGTTGTATACTTTGACATTTCACATCGATTCGCTTTTTGATTTTCTGGTCCCACCTTCTCACAGTTTCTTCTGGAAGTGCACCCAGAAATGTGCTCAACAAGTGTACAGATCTGTTGTCTTCCCATTTCACCAGTTTCAGACCTACACCATCTGCATTTGCATTTTTCTCCACAAATTATCCAGGTCTTTCTTTTTTTTAGTTGGAGGTCTGTTGGCATTCTATTGTGTTGGGGGGGGGTCCTATTGATTCTCATAGTTCCCAAACTCTGGATACCAATTTTTGCAAGTTCAACTTGAAGTGCAGGGCTGCAGAACCAGTTATCAAAAAAACAGCTGGTAATTTTGGTGCTGTGGTATTGCTTGAAACACACTTCTACTAGGCTTGAATTCCTGCAAATGGGCTGGGTGATTTGATGGTCCAGCATATGCTTCAAAATCATAAGCAATGCCAATGTTTTGTAACCCAACTTCTACTTGGGCTTGTATTTTGCTTCAGACTGCTTTTTCCTTTGCTCATCTACAAGATGACACCTTTCCACTGGAATGCTCCTCATATTTGTACAGATTGGGTCAAGTAGTTCCCTCACTTTGATGAGGCGGTCAATATTGTCATCTGTTATTTTTTAATTGTCAGTAAAGTGAAGGTCCTCTTGATGAACTGCCATCGATGAAGAGACCTCAGCAACCTGTGGTATGTAACATCTTGAGCTCCAGTATTTTCTTGCCATACATCCTGATAAGGGACATGTAGAAAGTAACCCCAAAGAACTGTTCTAGTTCACTGGTGTCTAACTGTAGCCAAGAGGTAATGTCAGTTTTGAGATGCGTAAAGATTGGACTCTACTATAAAAGACAAAATGCTGTCATCAACCAAAGACTTGAAATATTCTATTGGTGATTGTACACTTGTTTCAAAAGGTTGATAACCTTTCCATTCTGGTGTTGCATGTACTTGCTTACTTCGATTAGTCTTCCATAAAAGAGGACAGGTTGCATTTTGATATGCTCTGTCATCTGTGGGTGTTACTGAGTCACTATCAGGTTTAGAAGAAGTCTCGGGGCTCAGATAGGACTTAATTCTCACTGTCATTAAAACTATTGGCAGATTCATCTAAATCTGTAAACAAAAATAAATATTTTGATGGAGGGATAGTAAATAGAAATATAATTAGAACTAATACCACTTCAACAAATACAAAGTGTAAGGAAAACACGATACAGTGGCTTGCGAAAGTATTGACCCCCCCCTTGGCGTTTTTCCTATTTGGTTGCCTTACAACCTGGAATTAAAATGGATTTTTTGGGGGTTTGTATCATTTGATTTACACAACATGCCTACCACTTTGAAGATGCAAAATATTTGTTATTGTGAAACAAACAAGAAATAAGACAAAAAAACTGAAAACTTGAGCATGCATAACTATTCACCCCCCCCCCCAAAGTCAATACTTTGTAGAGCCACCTTTTGCAGCAATTACAGCTGCAAGTCTCTTGGGGTATGTATCTATAAGCTTGGCACATCTAGCCACTGGGATTTTTGCCCATCATTCAAGGCAAAACTGCTCCAGCTCCTTCAAGTTGGATGGGTTCCGTTGGTGTACAGCAATCTTTAAGTCATACCACAGATTCTCAATTGGATTGAGGTCTGGGCTTTGACTAGGCCATTCCAAGACATTTAACTGTTTCCCCTTAAACCACGTGAGTGTTGCTTTAGCAGTATGCTTAGGGTCATTGTCGTGCTGGAAGGTGAACGTCCCAGTCTCAAATCTCTGGAAGACTGAAACAGGTTTCCCTCAAGAATTTCCCTGTATTTAGCGCCATCCATCATTCCTTCAATTCTGACCAGTTTCCCAGTCCCTCCCATCCCCACAGCATGATGCTGGCACCACCATGCTTCACAATGGTGTTCTCGGGGTGATGAGAGGTGTTGGGTTTGCGCCAGACATAGCGTTTTCCTTGATAGCCAAAAAGCTCAATTTTAGTCTCATCTGACCAGAGTACCTTCTTCCATATATTTGGGGAGTCTCCCACATGCCTTTTGGCGAACACCAAACGTGTTTGCTTGTTTTTTTCTTTAAGCAATGGCTTTTTTCTGGCCACTCTTCCGTAAGGCCCAGCTCTGTGGAGTGTACGGCTTAAAGGGGTCCTATGGACAGATACTCCAATCTCCGCTCTGGAGCTCTGCAGCTCCTTCAGGGTTATCTTTGGTCTCTTTGTTGCCTCTCTGATTAATGCCCTCCTTGCCTGTTCCGTGAGTTTTGGTGGGCGGCCCTCTCTTGCCAGGTTTGTTGTGGTGCCATATTCTTTCCATTTTTTAGCAATGGCTTTAATGGTGCTCCGTGGGATGTTCAAAGTTTCGGATATTTTTTTTTATAACCCAACCCTGATCTGTACTTCTCCACAACTTTGTCCCTGACCTGTTTGGAGAGCTCCTTGGTCTTCATGGTGCCGCTTGCTTGGTGGTGCCCCTTGCTTAGTGGTGTTGCAGACTCTGGGGCCTTTCAGAACAGGTGTATATATACTGAGATCATGTGACACTTAGATTGCACACAGGTGGACTGAAACAAGTTATTTTTTTCATTTCACTTCACCAATTTGGACTATTTTGTGTATGTCCATGACATGAAATCCAAATAAAAATCCATTTTAATTCCAGGTTGTAAGGCAACAAAATAGGAAAAATGCCAAGGGGGGTCAATACTTTCTCAAGCCACTGTAGATACATTGGTATATTTACATAAAACTCCAGATATCTTTACATAAAATTTCCAAACAGTTTCACTAATAAAATGTAATACATTAGCACATTAAACATACAACTATTATATAAAAAATCAACAAAAAACAAACAAAAAAATACCTCTGAAACTTTGGTTTGCTTTTTCAACATACATTGTCCCCTTATGTCTCAATTGTGTTTAAACTTTTTTTAAAATACATTTTTCATTTGTTTAAGACATACATGGAACCATAGAGGGTTAAACCTTTTATTTTGGCCCATGTGCCCTTTTTGTTTGTTTCAGTGTTTTTGTTTCTTTAAATAAATGTGTGCACCTGCACTTAAACTGCAGCTTTCTGTCTCTGGGTCTAATTCCTGCCTGTAGCCAGCCAGGGCTGTGATACTACCCTGTCACATTATTGTTTGTATACCCAAACCCTGAATGCCGTCCAGTACACACAGTGGTGCAATTAGATTATTTACAATTTTTTTTTTTTTTTTTTTGTTCATACTCCAAACTGCATTGACTATAGTGCAGCAGGCGTATGCGTCATCCACCATACAGCTTGTCAACAGCATTTTTTTTCACTGGGTGTTCATGTACTGACAAGAAGCAGCATTAACTGTGTTATATGTCTTATTGATCTTTGTAGAGATATATTGCACTAATTGTTATACTAAACTACATCTTAAATGATCTAATGGCCATACTTTGTGCAAAATGATTTATGGAGCCTTCTTAATTATTCAGCAGTTTGAGCAGTAATTCGACGAGGTGCTATATTCCTTATTTGATCTGCCTTGCTCGTTGAAACAGATATTTAGGTGTGTATAGTATAGGTTTTATCCCTGACTGGGAGCATCCATAACAGTGGGGATATACAGTGGCTTGCGAAAGTATTGACCCCCCCTTGGCATTTTTCCTATTTTGTTGCCTTACAACTGGGAATTAAAATGGATATTTATTTGGATTTCATGTAATGGACATACACAAAATAGTCCAAACTGGTGAAGTGAAATGAAAAAAATAACTTGTTTAAAAAAATTCTAAAAAATAAATAACGGAAAAGTGGTGCATGCATATGTATTCACCCCTTTGCTATTAAGCCTCTAAATAAGATCTGGTGCAACCAATTACCTTCAGAAGTCACATAATTAGTCAAATAAAGTCCACCTGTGTGCAATCTAAGTGTCACATGATCTGTCACATGATCTCAGTGTATATACACCTGTTCTGAAAGGCCCCAGAGTCTGCAATACCACTAAGCAAGGGGCACCACCAAGCAAGCGGCACCATGAAGACCAAGGAGCTCTCCAAACAGGTCAGGGGCAAAGTTGTGGAGAAGTACAGATCAGGGTTGGGTTATAAAAAAATATCAAAAACTTTGAACATCCCACAGAGCACCATTAAAGCCATTATTAAAAAATGGAAAGAATATGGCACCACAACAAACCTGGCAAGAGAAGGCCGCCCACCAAAACTCACGGACCAGGCAAGGATGGCATTAATCAGAGAGGCAACAAAGAGACCAAAGATAACCCTGAAGGAGCTGCAAAGCTCCACAGCGGAGATTGGAGTATCTGTCCATAGGACCACTTTAAGTTGTACACTCCACAGAGCTGGGCTTTACGGAAGAGTGGCCAGAAAAAAGCCATTGCTTAAAGAAAAAAACAAGCAAACACGTTTGGTGTTTGCCAAAAGGCATGTGGGAGACTCCCCAAACATACGGAAGAAGGTACTTTGGTCAGATGAGACTAAAATTGAGCTTTTTGGCCATCAAGGAAAACGCTATGTCTGGCGCAAACCCAACACCTCTCATCACTCCGAGAACACCATCCCCACAGTGAAGCATGGTGGTGGCAGCATCATGCTGTAGGAATGTTTTTCATCAGCAGGGACTGGGAAACTGGTCAGAATTGAAGGAATGATGGATGGCGCTAAATACGGGGAAATTCTTGAGGGAAACCTGTTTCAGTCTTCCAGAGATTTGAGACTGGGACGTTTACCTTCCAGCAGGACAATGACCCTAAGCATACTGCTAAAGCAACACTCGAGTGGTTTAAGGGGAAACATTTAAATGTCTTGGAATGGCCTAGTCAAAGCCCAGACCTCAATCCAATTGAGAATCTGTGGTATGACTTAAAGATTGCTGTACACCAACGGAACCCATCCAACTTGAAGGAGCTGGAGCAGTTTTGCCCAGTGGCTAGATGTGCCAAGCTTATAGATACATACCCCAAGAGACTTGCAGCTGTAGTTGCTGCCAAAGGTGGCTCTACAAAGTATTGACTTTGGGGGGGGTGAATAGTTATGCACGCTCAAGTTTTCTGTTTTTTCACAATAACAAATATTTTGCATCTTCAAAGTGGTAGGCATGTTGTGTAAATCAAATGATACAAACCCCCAAAAAATCAATTTTGTTTCCAGGTTGTAAGGCAACCAAATAGGAAAAATGCCAAGGGGGGTCAATACTTTTGCAAGCCACTGTAGTGGTGATAGTCACCCTTACTGTATTGTGTATGTTGGTATGTGTGTCATGCTTTATAGTTTTTGCAAATAACATTCTTTAGCAGAAGTTAAAATAAAAATATTTACATTGTCAGTGTTCTTTTCTGAGCAAAATTATTTTTAGAATTCCACCTATGCTCGTTCAATCTGATGCCGATGCGATTCGTTAGCACTCAGGAGAGGAAAAACAAAAAAACCTCACATAGATTAATAAGGGAAATAAAACATCTGGAAAACCATGGATACAACTAAAACCTTCCAGTCAGTGAGTTATGAAAAATAAAGCTAGTTTATTTAGTGGAACATGTTCTGCATTATCATCAAGCTTTGCTATTGGTCTAATTAGGCATTGAGGAAGAAAGCAGTTGAGCTCAACAAATAGAACCACTTGTTACTAGAGACGTGGCTTAAAATATTTACCATGGTCATGAGACCAAGTGAAGGAAAGCTTGGGAATATTATCCTGGATGAAGTCTTAATACCAGCCGTAGATTCTGAAGGAGAAAATATTTTCTACTTGGGGTTCCTGGTTCTTGGTTCTGAGGTATAGACGTTTGTGATCGATTATGAGGGTGTTCAGTTTGTTTTTCTGTTACTGCGAGTGTACATTTATAAGTTGGAGTTGTGGTTTAGTAAGGGGGGGTTACAGTACTTCAATGACCTAAAGAAGTTTGTGTGCTAATGAACTGACACTGTGTTGCCTGGCTTGTTGTAGAGGAAGTGTTCTCCGGAGATGGTTTAAAGGATAGTCACATGTATGTGGTGTTAATGACTTTGTGTTCATTGTCACCTTATTAGTCAGACATGTATTTTTTAACCCATTAAGAACTAATGGACAACAGTTATATAAAAACATGCACCTGCAGTGCAGTCTACCTTTTTTTTAAGTGCATAGTAAGGTCAAGGTAAGAGTTAATACTTAAGAAATTACATTACATCACTTAGAAAGAATGTTGAAAGGTGTGTACTACAAGTAAGTCATTCTACTGCATCCCCTACAAGCCAGAAGCCAGCTCAAACTTTTAGATGTGTTGGGCAGAATCTAAAATACTTCAGAAAATTCTGCATTTCACCTTACCTATTTTGTTTGTTGCAGGGGACTTTTTAGTTATCCTGTTGGCAGCGTTAGATGATCTTCTTGGTCCTGTTTGCTGGTTCTCAGTGATGACAGTGACAGAATGAGGTTCAACGCAGCACACCTGGCGTTGCTGGCCAGGGGACAGCCAGGAAGTTTTGATAGAGAAGGAAAGCTCAAAGTGTACCGAATTCCTGCAAGCAATTCCATCAAACCTCAAGGTAAATTTCTCTTTGAATCTGTTTGCTATTACTCTGCTCTGCTTGGTGTACAGTTATTTTCAGAAATGACTGTAGAATAACTTCAATTTGACAACATAAATACCATTTTCAGCTGCCCAATGAAAATCCTGCTTTTTTATTGTTTTGTATTTTGGTGAATGTACACCTGACAAGTTTCTATTCCAAGTACATTTTCTATGTATTATTGGTGCATAAACTCTGGCTCTTTAGCATTCAGGGTATTTAATTACTGGTTGCACAGCACAACTTGGGAAGCGCTGATTTTAATAATAAATAAAAAGGGTGAACAAACAGGAAACAAAATGGCATGATGGTCAAAACAGACAGACAAACAGACATGGAACATAACCAGCACGCCTAGCAATTGTTATTTTGTAGGTCTCTCTTTCTTTCTTTTCCTCCCTACTCTCATTCTGCCTCTGAACACACCAACCCTGTGTGAGAAATCCGTGCTGCTTTATCTACAGCTGTGCCGGAACTCTAACGCTAATTAATCATTCAGTTAAATCTCGGCACAGTCTGCACGTGAACTAATTGTGCAATCCCTTTGCCCCTATACAAATACACACTTTACTCTGCACATGAAGTGACTGTGCAATCTCTGTGCCTAAATACAAATATGCATTTTAAATCACCGTGCTACATAACCCACACTCCATGCACCAATACATACATGCATACAAACAGCAACACACTACATAAAACACAAAATACGCACAGGGGTGTTAGTACCTCACCACAAGCTGTTTTGGATTCAAACTCACAGTAGCAGAGGGGACAAAAATGACCCAAAGTAGTCATTTATATTGTGGTCATTTGTAAAAGTCTTTTCAGAAGCAATACCAGTGGTTGAAAACATAGACAGTAAGCCTTGTAAAATAATGATTTTATTTCTGACAGTTAAGCTGATGGTTGTGGTCAGAAATAGTTTTCTCAGAGCCAAAATAATCAATATTTAACATAGGGGTTCTGAATTAGGACAGAAAAGGTTTAAATTCCTCATGTGAATTGGAAGGCAGAATAGCTTCTGAAGAATCCAGATGAAACGTGTATGTGTTTGCAACTGACCTGATTTCATGTTGAAGCTGGAGCTCTGCCTCATTTATCAGGTGTAGATCCCACAGGTGCCACACTGCAAACATCAATCTTGGAGAGGCTGGTCTCGACAATAAGAAAATAAGGGCCAAACCGCTGAGCAAAAGAAGAACGATTGATCATGGGGCATGCATTCAATATTTCATATGCTGACATTAGTTCGTACTGTTTCATTTGTAATAATGTTGCAGTTTGGTATACATTGTTATATAATGTATTTCCTTATTACAAATTAAAACATGTGACAGGGTCTCATTACAAATTATTTCAAATGAAACAATGAGGTTATTAAATAAAATGTATAAATGCGTGGGGCAGCATTTAATAGTGCTATTTTGGGTAAGAAAAAATATTTTTAAACTATTTTTACTTTGGCTGTGCAGGATGAATCTTACGAAGTAATCTCCCTTAACAAGCCTCCATTGCTGACTATAGATTATGATGCTGTGCCCTACTTGGTCCTCTGACTTTGGGGGGGGGGGTATCAGCTGGAGAGTGCCTTGATTCAGAGGGATGCCACAATCACCACCTGGTATGAGTGGGCTATAGTGCTAGTAGAAAATGTCGTAACATCCATAAACCTGCTCTGTTATGGACATCTTTCCTAAATGTATTGTACTTAGAGCTGTTTTTAGGGACGCTGTAAATCACCCTTGGGCAGGCAATTACTAGTGGCATTAAATGTAAATTCTAGTGAATAATCCTTTGTGGTTTATTTTAATGGTCTACAGAGGCAGATCAAAATACTGCCCCCCTTTTTAAAGTGATTTTAGTTCATAAAAGAGATTTGCAATGTTTCCCTGCCGTGCCCATCCGTGCCTTATAAAGATATCAAATGTGTAGCTGCATCACCCAATGTATTAGACGTGCTTTGCAGCCAGTAGGATGCTTTGACCATGAAGACTCTGCTGGGGTGAAGTGACCTCAGATGTAAAGCAGTCGCCGAAGGCAAGACAGGCAAACAGGACTTTCTTTAATCTTGTGTAGCACCAGATGTCATTTTTGCTCCAGCATGCGTTTCATTCAAAACTGCATATTTGAATCCTGTATTGTGAATTAAAGTGATACAGACAAGCACTTCAACTGTTAATCCTGATGGTGTTTTCCCAGCTTATTAACCTCACCAAGCACAACACATAAACAGTGGAAAGAGGTCCTAGTAAGATCTGCTTTACACATTTTAAGGCAGTTGTTAAGAACCTCCACTTTTAGGTCACACCGTGTAACAAATTTTTTTTTTTTTTGTTCCTGGGTAGTAAGTGTTATTTCCTAATTGCTTATGCCTCAAAAGTATAGAAAATGGCTATTATTCACCACAAACTTTGCTTTTGTGACCAGGACAGTGATATTTCAAAATATCACTATTTCCAATGGGAAAACGGGCAAATGTGTGTCTTTTCGTTCACATAAAGTCAGAAAAAAACAACATATGAATCCAAATTAACATGTATTTATACCAAAGTAATACAAAAATGACTACAAAAGATTTAGAAGTGAGTAGTTTTTCAAGATTTACGGTTACAGTATAATCACATTGTGTTACATAGTGTCATTAAACTAGTCCCCCAATTCTTTTAAAGGGTAAAAACAAAGTAACTGTAAAAAATATCTATAGATTTTTGTCTAGGAGGACATATCTTGAATTATCTTTAGGGACATTGAATTAGCTTTGTATATTTTTCTAGACATTAGTATTGATGAGTGAGAAGTCACCGCTCATCATGTATTTGAATCATTAAATGTTGATCCTGCTTCTGTTCCAGAAGTACTATATTCATTGCAAGGCAGATCACACATTGCAATGATGACAATCTAGGGTAATTTCCAATTCAGTATGTGTTCATCTGTGACAGTAGCTATTTAGTCTGACAGTACTTTATTATTAAGGGGAAAATTATAAATAGGATCACCATGTTCTGTACCACATTGTTGCTGGTGTCTGTTGGTTTTTAGGTGCATATTAGGCCTAGCAATAGGATCACTGTTCCCCCTTTTGTTCTGTTGAAGATCTTCTGGTTCTTTGCATGTATTTTGTACTTTGATTTGTAGTATGCAGATACAGTAGTTCAAAACACTACTGATGAAACACTGCTGCTGCTTCCTGAGGTCCGTCTTGTGGTCTAAACTTTAATCCATGAGACGCACGGCACTGTTTAGTTGTTGGTTTGCCATGTTTATTAATGTGCTTTACCATCCCTCGCTTTTCTTTACAGTGCTTACCTATGCTTTACTATGCATTCACTATGCTTTATTAAACTTTTACAAGGATAATAACAGGTAAGAAAAGTGATATTAAATAATTGGTTAGCACTCCTTTTATAAAACCACGCATGTAGCTGCAAGATGATAGTGTTTAGAGTTTGGTAGTGCTTTTTGTTTTAATTACACATTATTTGTGCAGTTGCAGTGTAGCTATATTGTAATTTCAGTGCAAGTAATACCATTTAAAAGTGTTGCCTTTACTCTGTAACACAGTCACGGGACGCTGTTCTATGGTTAGGACATATGCACCATGTATTTGAATATTCAGGAACAGCACTGTGGCCACACACCCTTAGCCTGTCCTATCTGAACCCAGTATCGACTTTGTAGCACACATAATCTGCTTACTGAAAGCGATACAGTGTAGCTTAACCTGTCCAGAATATCCCATGCTGTGATTTTCCACACAGCTCGGAGTACCACTTCCTTATCGCCCTCCGTGGTAGCACGCTGAAGTGTCAGATATGTTCTGCATTCCCATCATAAGTGTAAGTCCCCCACCCTTGGCTTTCCATGGGGGTGACTCACCGTGGGAGCCGGGCCGCTATACCAGAATGCAGAGGACTCCCAAGGGGTTAGCACTGCTTCCACTTACACACTGATAATCGACTGAATTATTCTGACTAGTCCAGGTGGAGATAAAAAAAAAAAAAAAAAGGAATCAAGGGATGGAAGTAAGACTCCTATTGCGTAGCAGTTTCACCCATTCCAGGTTTTACTACAAGCTTGATTAGCAACAGTGTACAGGTAACAAGCTCAGATGTGTGTCTTATTAAACTAGTCATAGTAAAACCAAAAAATGGATCAAACTGTAATGCAATGGGACTCGTATTTCCATCCCATAGTGGCTTTCTTTCATCATTACAAGATTTATTACCATATGGCTTTTTTTTTTTTTTCACTGTCATTAAATATTGAGCATGTTTAAATGAAAATAATAAGGAATTGATAACATTAAAAACTATTTAATTAATGTTTTTGATTTATTTAATTCAGGAAGGCATCCTGTATATTGTATTTTTAATTCTATATGGTTGACAGAGACAGTGCAGATAATTATCTGGTTTTTAGTCTACACCCTTCTCTTTGGAAACTCCAGTAGAATGTGCAGACTGGCTTCTTGAACTTCTTTCAGTTTAAATGAGAAGCAGCCAGTGCTTTAAAACCTGTTTTCTTACCTCTCATTAGCATAAAACAGTCACAAAGTCCCTTCATTAGACATGATTATTTTTTTCTATAAATTGGATTTGCTTTGAAGAACTGTATCGTTAAAAAAGAAAAAAAAAGTATTTTAATGAGTTCTTTAATGAGTGTTGCACAGTGAGGGGACTTTTGAATCTGCTATGCCGATGAGCAGTAAGAAAACAGGTTTAATGCATTGGTTACTTCTCCTTTATTGGTTCCCCTTGCTTAATATTAGTCTTGTTACTGGATCCATTATCACCTATGGTTCTGATACCCCCAAGCTTTAGGATTACAGTAGTCTCTGTGTATGGAACACTTCCTGAATCGAAGACTTTGGCTTAAGGAACAACCTTGTGGTGAAACAGAATTTTCCCATTGTAAATGCTCCAGCTAAAGGAACAGGAACTTCGCTTAAAAGAACACCTTCTTGGCACAGATAGTGATTCACTGCTCACTGATACAGCAGTGTTTTGTAACCTGATAACTCATCCTCAAACTCAAATTCAAAAGGTTTATTCAATCTTCTCAAAACAGACTTGTCATCGTGAGAGTAATCTAGAGCTGTTGCAGTAGCTGCGTGTGTAGGGTGGTGCTGTGCTAAAATTAGCATATTCAGAATTACTGTTAGAGTCGCTGCTGCATTTTTACTGTATGTAGGGTTGTTTTGTTAATTTATTTTGTCAGGTAGTTTATTAGCCTTAGTTTATTATTATAGTTTGTTAATATATTAATAATTACCTATTGTTTTTCTCTTACTTATTCTGATAATTACGTATTCTGATGCACATGCGTGTTTATTGATTCATATTGTGATTGGCCTTGGCATATTGTGTCTGGTGGTCAGCTCTGTCTTAGAGAATACTTCAGCTAAGAGAACACTTTGCTTGCTTCCCGAGGGGTGTTCTCTCGGCCAGATACTACTGCATTGCATTTTTTTCAGTGGCGTCAAATTTAATACAGAAAAACTGACTAAGAAGGACGGCAAACAATTGTGATTGCACAGCTTTCAACCTGAACGTGCTATTAGAGTATAGAACATATGACAGAAAAAAGAGAATTCCAAATGATTTCCTTTGTTGTACTCCACTAAATAATCTAACATTGAGTAGTAACAAAATCGGAACGATGACGGTGGTTGTGCCTACAGCAAAGCCCCCCGTCCCTATGTGATAACATGCTTCAGATAGCATGAATTGTGACTTGTGTCACAAGTTGATTCCATCATTTAATCTACTTGTGGGCCATTGACTGTAGGAAAGGATCTGAAGACCACCGGCAGAGTCCTTCGGTTTCATTTTGATGACACGCAGCCACAACAATAAGTCATGCATAAGGGCAATTCATTAAGTGCGATTGAGGAAACTTGTGAGATATAAAAGTAAAATAGAATTCCGAAGTCCTCCTTTGTGTGTATTTGTTCACTACAGGCTATTTAGTCTCCTTTTGACTTGCGGACTGCAGTGTGATCCATGACTGACAAGCTCCTGTGCTACATGAGGCCACCATAAAAATCAATTTTGGGGGTTGTGCCTCGCAGTAGATAGGTACAAAGTAATACAATAATGCATTATTTATTAAGTATTGTTATTGCATCTGACCAGTCACCTTACAAGTCTACATTTGATTCTTTCTGTGACTATGTAATCTTGTCTAATGAACAATTATTGGTGAACACTATCAATATAATTCTCATTTGTGGAGTCCCCTGAATATTGCTCCCTGTTCATTTTGTGGTGCAAGAGATAACATGGGATGCTCATAAGTATTTCAAGTCTTAAGCTTTTGCCAATTTATTTATTTTTTCACATAATTGTCAAATATACGGCAGCCATATGTCACATTTCATGTAAGTGTATATCTCTGAATTGCATATAGGAGCTTTCCTTCTTTTTCTTTTTCTTTCTCTTTTTTTTTTTAAAATAATTGCATCTAATGCCCTTTGTTTTATTTTGTCTTTCTCTCCTCCATGCAGAAGCAAGGACCAATGAAAATAAAGTTGAGTCTTGTGCTGCAGTCACCAAATCTCTGAGCTGCAGGGAAGCAGGAACCTTCTGGGAAGTTATCTGGCATTTAGCAGTCTGTCAGACATTTGCAGCTGCTGGCCAGAGCACAATTCGTTTAATGATTTTTTTTTTTTTTTTTTTTTCCCCAACTGACCTTTTAATACTAATGCGTTATCTTTTAATAGTAATGGGTTTTCTTTTAGCTTCATCTCGTGAACACAGGCAAGGGGGCGTCTATTAATCTTTTAATATAATATGTAACGTATCCTATGGCTATGTATGTATATGTGTATTTTTTTAATATGTTGTGTGTTTTCTTTTGCACACAGAGATTACTGAGAGATGGTGTCGGCTGAAAGGGAACCTGCTCTTTTTAATGAAAAAACAGATCCAAGTAAGTCTTTTTTTAAGTTTATTCACGCAAGTGCCTTTTTAAACAGAAAAAACTGGTTTATGTTCCATATCATGCTTACAATATACTATTACACAAATGAATGCATATTACTGTAGTGTAAATTGTGTGTGTGTGTGTGTGTGTGTGTGTGTGTGTATATAGATATATATATATAATATATATATATATATTATATAATATATATATATATATATATGAATAGTTACTTATTACATACTTTTCAATTAATAATGTGGGATGGGGGAGTTACTACATTCTGCTTCTGTTGTTTTGTCTGTTAATGAAAAGAGATGAAGTGCTATCTGCCCCTGCAGCCAGCAAATCTATCTTCTTATAGCTCTAAAGAGCACACATTTTGACTGCTTCGTACCAGTATTTCTTTATTGGTTAATTTACCTTGTTGGAAAATACACAAGTATATATTAAGGTACGGTAGTTGGTAAAGGGGTAAGCACAGGGGTAGATACCTGTAGACCCTTTGGGATTAATCCTTCCTTCTAGGTTTCTGTGCTCATGACACCTCCCATGTAGACTGACCATTATTAAGACATGCCTTCTGTTTGGGTATTTAATTCCTCCTCATGCTTTTGGGATGTTTCTTGCTTTTTGTCATACATGTACTGTGTGTAATTAGGACATGAACTGAGTGCTGAAGCACCACTTCCTCTACATGTGACACACATTTGTATGGTTTTAGTCTCTCCCCCTGACAGTTTAGTAGAAATGTTCATAAAACAAATGTAATATCGAGAGGAAGTTAGGGCGAAGCGTGAGAATTGCCAGTGAATCTCTATATAGCACGGATAGTTTACGTGTTTTCAGGCTATTGGCGCAGCAAAAGTAAATCAGCCAAAATCGCCATTCCACATTTAATTTGTAGCTCCCAATACTCTTAGGTGAAATGTAGAAACAAAAAGTAAATACCTGTCATACAGTAAGAGAAATAAGTCGCCAAATGAAGGTAAAAATGTCCATTCCTCCTTATTCTCCACATATTTTTTTGCAGATTTTTGCAGACCCCAGGCACATTTTTTCATACATATGTATGTTACAGAACATCCAATTTTAATGACAGTTAACTTGTTTTGTAAACATGGAAATATTCTAGGGAACGCACTTATTGTGACGTCTGTATAATTTATATTAAATTATTTATTTCTGTTTTAAAATGGAACATTTGCCTGCAAAAAAAGCTTTCTTTATATAAGTAAAAAAAAGGTTGGTTTACATGGGATTTGAACCTTTCTGTTTGCAAGCGTGTTTCTGATAATTAGCTATACTGAAGGATAGCCTATATAGTTGGTAAAAGATAAAATTTAAACATAAATACATTATTAATATAAATATTTAAATAAATGAATACATAAATGAATACATAGACATTTATGTATTTATTTATCTTGATATTTATTTATTTTTCACTATCGTATAAACAATGACATTTACTACTGTATGAAACAAAAATAAATATTCAACAGTTCTTGTTCAGTTGTATATTAGTGAAGATTTTTGTGCATAAAGGTTGTCATGCTTTCATATATTTTTAATTTTAAATGAAAAAAATATATTGTAATGACCCAGACAATTGTTTTGTTGCAGGACTTGTTGTCTGTTCAGTTTGTCTCGTCTGTCTTTTATATGTGTGTGGAAGAGCAAAGCTCTGCCCTTTTAAATTGGCAGGGATGGGGTTAACTTCCCCTGCCTGCCTGGGTTTATTATGTTCAGGTGGCTGGGGTTGATTAGTTGATTAGGTTGATTAACGATCAATCAGCGCCCAGCCACCTGATATAAAAGGAGGCCTCTGCTTCTCATTTGGGGAGAGGGAGCTGAGGAAGCAGGTTGGTTTTTCTTTGGTTGTTTGGAGAGCTTGAATCCAGTGAAGGCATTGCCCAGCCTGGAGATTGTTATTTTTGTAAATTTTGCTTTTTGTCTTTCTTTGTGTTTAAATTGTTTTGTTTTGGCCCTTGTGCCCTTTCATTTTGTGTTTATTTATAATAAAATAGTTATTTTTTTGAACTGCAGTCTGTCTCTGGGCCTCTATCCACTCGCCAGCCTGCCACATTTGGTGTGAGAAGTGGGATAGCGCCACCTAGAGGCTCAGAGTAGTATTTTTTTTTTTGGTTTTGTGGAATTTGTGGGATAATTTTTTTTTTTTTTTTTGAAAAAAAAAAAAAAAAAAAAAAAAATGGGAAAGAGCAGACAGCGGCAAAAGCAGGAAAAGCAGCAGCAGCTGAAGAAATGTAAGCTGCTGCAGCCACCGCTGGAGGACCCGGCCAGCCTCTTCCCCTGGTGTTCCTGGTGCGGGAAGGAGGACCATCGTTGGCGGTCCTGCCCAGACGTGCCACCGGCAAACTGGTGTGGCCGGTGTGAGGAGGACGGCCACAACTGGGCAGGATGCCCCTACAACCAGGCCCAGGAAGAGGTGCCGTGTTCACCCCGGGCATCAGGGGCCACCCCACTACCTCCAGCACCACCACCTTCACCACCTTCACAGGAGATCTGGGACTGGTTGATGCACCCTGAGGCAGACCTCGTCCACGATCTCCCCATAGTTATCAACACGCTGTGGCGTCGAGATGGGGAGAGGTGGGAACAGTGGGAGGAACAGTACCACCCGGCCTCCTTCCCAGAGGTTGCCCTCATGGTGGTTAATTACCTGGCTGTAGACATGGGAGATGCCCCGGTCACTCCAATAAAGAGGGGTGAGGATCTGCCATCGCTCCCAGAGCCAGAGAGGGGTGAGGAGCCTCCGTCGCTCCCAGAGCCAGAGAGGGAGGAGGATCCACCGTCGCTCCCAGAGCCAGAGAGGGGTGAGGAGCCTCCGTCGCTCCCAGAGCCAGAGAGGGAGGAGCATCTGCCGTTGTCCCCAGAGCCAGAGAGGGAGGAGGATCTGCTGTCGCTCCCAGAGCCAGAGAGGGAGGAGGATCTGCTGTCGCTCCCAGAGCCAGAGAGGGAGGAGGATCTGCCGTCGCTCCCAGAGCCAGAGAGGGAGGAGGAGCCTGCCGTCGCTCCCAGAGCCAGAGAGGAGTGAGGAGCCGCCGTCGCTCCCAGAGCCAGAGAGGGGTGAGGAGCCGCCGTCGCTCCCAGAGCCAGAGAGGGAGGAGGATCTGCCGTCGCTCCCAGAGCCAGAGAGGGAGGAGGATCTGCCGTCGCTCCCAGAGCCAGAGAGGGAGGAGGAGCTGCCGTCGCTCCCCAGAGCCAGAGAGGGGTGAGGAGCTGCCGTCGCTCCCAGAGCCAGAGAGGGGTGAGGAGCTGCCGTCGCTCCCAGAGCCAGAGAGGGGTGAGGAGCTGCCGTCGCTCCCAGAGCCAGAGAGGGGTGAGGAGCTGCTGTCGCTCCCAGAGCCAGAGAGGGAGGAGGATCTGCCGTCGCTCCCAGAGCCAGAGAGGGAGGAGGATCTGCCGTCGCTCCCAGAGCCAGAGAGGGAGGAGGATCTGCCGTCGCTCCCAGAGCCAGAGAGGGGTGAGGAGCTGCCGTCGCTCCCAGAGCCAGAGAGGGGTGAGGAGCCGCCGTCGCTCCCAGAGCCAGAGAGGGGGGAGGAGCCGCCGTCGCTCCCAGAGCCAGAGAGGGAGGAGGATCCGCCGTCGTTCCCAGAGCCAGAGAGGGGTGAGGAGCCGCCGCCGCTCTCAGAACCCGAGAGGGAGGGGCCGCCGCCTCCGCCACCAGAGGGAGCCGGGCCGCCGCCGCCTCCGCCACCAGAGGGAGCCGGGCCGCCGCCGCCTCCGCCACCAGAGGGAGCCGGGCCGCCGCCGCCGCCTCCGCCACCAGAGGGAGCCGGGCCGCCGCCGCCTCCGCCACCAGAGGGAGCCGGGGCCGCCGCCGCCTCCGCCACCAGAGGGAGCCGGGCCGCCGCCGCCTCCGCCACCAGAGGGAGCCGGGCCGCCGCCGCCGCCTCCGCCACCAGAGGGAGCCGGGCCGCCGCCGCCGCCTCCGCCACCAGAGGGAGCCGGGCCGCCGTCGCCGCCTCCGCCACCAGAGGGAGCCGGCCGCCGCCGTCGCCGCCTCCGCCACCAGAGGGAGCCGGGCCGCCGCCGTCGCCGCCTCCGCCACCAGAGGGAGCGCCTCCGCCACCAGAGGGCCCGGGCCGCCGCCCTCCGCCACCGCCACCAGAGGGAGCCGGGCCGCCGCCTCCGCCTCCGCCACCAGAGGGAGCCGGGCCGCCGCCTCCGCCACCAGAGGGAGCCGGGCCGCCGCCGTCGCCGCCTCCGCCACCAGAGGGAGCCGGGCCGCCGTCGCCGCCTCCGCCACCAGAGGGAGCCGGGCCGCCGTCGCCGCCTCCGCCACCAGAGGGAGCCGGGCCGCCGTCGCCATGCTACCTTGGAGATTCGGGGCCCCCTCAACCAAAGAAGGCTTGGGGGCTCCGACATCAACCCCGCCCACCACCACCCACCATAACAGCCCACCCAAGGGACATAATTGGACTCTTGGGGGGAGGGGGGGTGGGGGGAAGGGGGGAGTTGGCCGATTGCGGCCGGTGTACGTTGTACATGGGGGGAGGTGTGTGGAAGAGCAAAGCTCTGCCCTTTTAAATTGGCAGGGATGGGGTTAACTTCCCCTGCCTGCCTGGGTTTATTATGTTCAGGTGGCTGGGGTTGATTAGTTGATTAGGTTGATTAACGATCAATCAGCGCCCAGCCACCTGATATAAAAGGAGGCCTCTGCTTCTCATTTGGGGAGAGGGAGCTGAGGAAGCAGGTTGGTTTTTCTTTGGTTGTTTGGAGAGCTTGAATCCAGTGAAGGCATTGCCCAGCCTGGAGATTGTTATTTTTGTAAATTTTGCTTTTTGTCTTTCTTTGTGTTTAAATTGTTTTGTTTTGGCCCTTGTGCCCTTTCATTTTGTGTTTATTTATAATAAAATAGTTATTTTTTTGAACTGCAGTCTGTCTCTGGGCCTCTATCCACTCGCCAGCCTGCCACAATGTGTTACATGTATTATAAGGGGAACGGGACGGATCACGTCGTTAGTGAATGGGGAGAATGTCTGTTGTTGTTTACGGGGGTTGCAGAACATTTGAGAATTCAACACAATCTCCCTGAGTTAGGGTTGCTATCTGGGAATTGGCATCTGTGACCGTGTGGCAGGAATTAACAAGCCCGGATGCCCTGAAGTCTGGTTTTTAAGTGAAATGCATAAGAAACACCAACCTTCCTATAATATTTTCTGTGACATACATTAGTTGCTTAAACGATTTCCATTATCTTATGTAGAAAAATGTACTGTTTAGTACTGATATGTACTTTCTACTTTGTCCCCAGCATTTGAATAATGCTGAAGACAACGAACATACCCACGTGATGTAAATAATCCAAGTGAGGGGTTTCAGTCATGTGACCCCAGCAGGCCTTCAGTCACAGGAATTAGAAAGATTTAATTTGTGATGTGCCGGATACTTGGAATGTGTGACCCCTACTGTGCACCACCAATGAGCGAGCACATGTGATTTGACCAAGATTTTTTTTTCCTTTTAAGAAAACATGCTTACTGGTACATGTTATTAAAAAAAAAAAAAAACATAAATAGTTTGTTACTAAATACAGTACTAATATGAATTGTATACAGTATTTTTATGTTTGTATATAAGCGTTTAACATATTTCGTTAAATAGACTCACAATTAAAACAATGTATATGACATATTTAGTATAAGAGTATCGGGTATAAAAAAAAAAAAAAAAAAAAAAAAAAAAACTTCTGTTCTACGAAGCATCATTAACTAGAATCTGTATATTTCCTATAAAACCAGCTTCAGTGAGTGACAGCTAAACAGTTAAGCTAAGGAGACTACTAAAAATGAATGTGGCAGATTGCTGCTGTACATATTTAGCACTGGTCGTCGAGTTGCTGATGGAGAGACCGCAGCCGCTGCCAGAGAGTCCCACGCCGCCAGAGGGAGAGTAAACTGTGCTGCCAAACAGAGAACATTCTATGCTGCCAGTGCCAGGGCATCAGATAGAGAGACCAGCATCGGCAGAGTGCCCAGTGCTACCGCCTGAGAAAGAGAACCCCGCGCCACAGTTGCCGCCAGAGAGCTCCACTCCACAACTGCTGTCTGAGAGAGACAGTATTCTGCGCTGCCTGGGAGAGCGTGCCCCACACTGCCAGTGAGAGCACGCCGCGCTGCTGCCAGTGAGAAACTGCACAGCCACGTTAGCGAAAGATTACCTTCTTCTGCCCGGAAGAGACTGTCCTGTGCTACCAGAGAGAGAGCCCTGTGCCGCCTTAGCCCCAGAGAGAAGCAAATGATTTCAGTTTTTAATGGACTGAAGGAAGTAGTCTGGAAGTAGACTGACAGGAAGTATCGGCGTGCCATCCAAAACTGGATAGCAACCAAGCAAGCTGATATATACGGCTGGCAAGGTCAGGGGTAAAGGAAGGGAATGAAAAGAAAATCTGGGTGTCGTCAACAAAGAAATGATGGGGGTGAGTTTTATAGGGAGAATAGCAAGGGTCCAAGACAGAGCCCTGGGGGACATTAACAGTCAGAAGAGAGGGGAGGAAGTGAGGCTATTGAAAGCAATAGCAGAGGTGCGTGCAGATCGGCATAATAATAATAATAATCTTTATGTAGTCCTTTCCTAGTGGACCACCATCACAAAGCGTTTTACAAGATACGAGACTATTGTGTGTGAACTATGCATCAGCTGCAGAGTCACAAGAACATCTCACCCGAAAGACAGAGCACAAGGAGGTTAAGTGACTTGCTCGTGGTCACACAGTGAGTCAGTGGCTGAGCTGAGATTTGAACCGGGTACTGAGCCCGTTTCTTTAACCACTGGACCACACAGCCTCCTGATGAGTGCAACCAGTCAAGGGGTGTGCCAGGACCCGTCCGTTGCTGTCCTCCACCCTGGCAACCACACAGGCTGCCACACCAGGACCAGGTCAGTGTAACAGTGGGTCAATTTGGTTTGGAACTGGACACGGGGGGGGGGGGGGGGGGGGGGGGTAAATATTTGGTTTTCATACAGTTGCAATTACGGTTTTTAAGTTGTTCTAACCAAAAGCTAAATCAATCAACAAAGGACTCCCTAGTCAAACTGTTTGGATTTCGTTTCCCCTTGAACACTTCTCATACTTGGGATAAGTTACATATAATTGACAGTTACTTTATTCCATCAGCAACACTAAATGTGTTTGTGCTTTGGGATATTTAATGTGTTGCTCTGGAAATCACTGGGGGGGAAATCAGCTTTTTCTGTTTTTGCTATAGTTGAAATCTTTTTTTTTTTTTTAATGATATGTTGATGTAGCATTCTGTTTAACACAAGTCATGTATTTATAGTGATAGCAGGCTTCCACCTCTCCACTAAGCAGATTCCAGACTTTTAATTCTTCACATAATAAAACTCGGCAAGCTGTTTTAAGCACAGCGCTAACATTTATATACAAGTTGAGGTATTAGCAAATGTATAGTTATGTCTTTAAAGTGCAGTGGGACCAAATTGCCTTTTCTGAAGAAGGAATGCATTACAGGTCAGATTAACTGCACTCAATGTTTCCAGATTAGATAAATGAGTAAAGCCAGCTGGAGTTGTCACTAAAACTTGAGTTGTCTTTTCAGCTTGACATAAATTACACGCGTTCATTGTATATCATTGCATGGTTACTAATGTATTCTTAACAGCTGCAATGAGACATCGGCTTTTCGCTGGAGAAAACCTTCCTGTCAAACAGTTACGTGCAAGGCTGAAACAATACTATAATAAAGTAATGTTTAGAAATGTTTATTCAGGCTTTGTTTATCAAGAAGTGAGATCGGTTTAGTTCTGATATTTTTGTGGCATCTATGTTAAAACGTAATTGAATCGGAGATGTTTATTATCCCTTAAAAAGTCCAGACCTCCTCCTCCAGCTAGGCTTGTTAAAGTGATGCCTAGGTCTGATTGTTCAGACTGTTTCAGTGATTTTGGGTTATTATTATTATTATTATTATTATTATTATTATTATTATTATTATTATTGATTTATTATCTGAACTCTTGAGTCTCCAGAGCTACCAAGACTGATTTAAAAATGGAAGGTGAATTGTTTCCTCCCTGTGGCAATGTTGCCCCGCCCCTGTGTGTATTTCAGTGTTGTATGTTACATGTTGTGTGTTAATGTTGGTGTATAGTCATTGGTACACTGGATATAAATGGGTCTGTGTAACACAAGTGTTTAAAATGTATGTTTGTATTTAGGCATGAGGATTGCACAGCACTTCACATGCAGGTAAAATGTAGTAATATGTGCGCACGCAGAATTGCACTTATTAATTCACGTGCAGGTGAGACTCCAATTGAATGATTGCTTAGCAATCGAGTGTCGGTACAGGTGCATAAAAGCAGCATGTTTTCACTCACTCAGGGTTGTGTGTTCAGTGAGTGGAGAACGGGATTGGAGATGGAGGTAATAGTAAGTAATAGTTATAGTAAGAACAGCTCATCATGTTTGTCTGTGTAGTTCGTTTTGTTTTGTCTCTTTATTTTGGCGAAAGTGCCGTGACCCCTGTCTAGTTTGTCTTTCAACCTTTTATTTTTTGTCTGTTTAATTTATTAAATGCTGAGCGAAAACAATCGCTCAGCTTCACCAAACTCCACCTCTCTGTTTATTTTGTGTTGCGTTTCTGGTCTGACGTCACCCACTGTAGCCATCTTTGTGCCACTCCCTCATTAATTTAACAACAGTCCAGTTTCATTTGAGGTCATACAGTTTCTTTGAGCTGGAGTTTTCAAGACATACCTGAGAACTGGGCTCTGTTAGTAAAAGCCCGTTTGATACTATCTATGAATACTGGTAACAGCCAAACTTGTAATCTTAGACACAAAGGTAGTTTTAGCTGTAGGGATACACGCTTCATTCCCACGAAACATGCTTACCATTATGTCACTCTTATGGATGCTTATGTCACTACACACATCAGTAGAAGGTTGCATGTGGCATTTTAAAATGGGTGTTATCACATTAAGTTTTATGCTAGGCTTTTACAGGAACCCCCTGCTACTTTTTAAGTGGGATGAGAAGAAAAAATTCTTCTTTTAATATGTGAGAATTATTTTTAAAACACTATGGTGTGATGTTTTTATTTGACTGAGTGCAATGTTAAATAGTAGTTTCAGTGTTTCTCATTTTTCACATATGATGTCCTTGTGTAATCGCTAATCTCTGAGGCATCTTTTATGGGGTACTGTGCTGTAGCTCTTGCATTATTTGTATTGACTAGCTCTGATGTACTGTGTAAAGCACTTTCAGTTGACTCTGTCCCGAAAGTCACTATATAACATTTATATGTGCATCATTAAAGGTTACATAGTAACTATAGTAAATAATACAGGAAACATTTTAACTGAAGACAGTGGAAAGTTTATTTTTGTAATACGACATATTCTACCATTCAGTGTATTATAGTTATGGACAAGTTACACTGACTCTAACTATACTGTGAATGCATTCAGCCTTTACTATGTTAATCCTACTTTACTGATTCTGATAGATCAGTGAAAGGTGTTGCCATGATGCTTCCAGGCACCATGTCTATCTGATATTTTTTATTCATAATTAATATTTAATTTCAAACAATTTGTGTACTTATCCTGTTAAGGTTTGACTTGAGTTTAAAAGAGAATGTGTTTTTTGAGGGCTTTAAAGTCTGCAGACTAAAATATGTCTTTCAAAAATATTTTCAACAAAGAAATAAAACTTCAGTCTGGAATACAAGTCAAGTGTGGTGGAGGCTGTTATTGTGTACAAATAATTAAATTATATATGTGCTATACATTAATTACATGACATACATTACATTATATATGTGATTTACATTCTATGAAATTCTATTAAAGCATAAAAAGGATTACAAAATAATTTTGGTGAAGCTGTAATTCATTAAAGTATTAGGCATCACTAAGAAGGTTTTTAAGGCAGCCCTTGCTGCTAGAAATGCTGTAAATGTGGCTTGTGAATTTCTAGAGTATATGTGTGGCTAGCTGAAAGCTCCAGCAATCTTGTTCCCTCCACTGTAAGCCATATTTAACATCCAGGGCGCTTCCTAGTGTTTTAATTTGAAGGCGATTTCTCAGCTTTGTCTTCATGCTACTGGCAGTGCTGATTATTCTTTCTACTGTTGCATTAGATATGGGTAGCTTCCACATAGCCAATGCAAGTAAACACACATGACAGAATCTTCTGATGAGAGGTGTGGGAAAGTGGGTTGATGACCATAGAGACTGGTAGTGGACGAATTGCAACCTTGATTGTAATACTACCAAAACTACTAACTTAACAAATAGTTTAAAATAAATAAATAAATAAATACCAATTTAAAAAATTACAAAAAGTTTTCACGTGTTTTAAAATGTACATTAGTAGCAAACAGCTAGCAATCTCAATATTTTAAATTGAAATGGAGAGTAATTGTGAAAAGTGCGGTTACAGATGGACGGAATAAGTGAGTAACATATAAATTACTTTTTAGAACATTAATAAATAGTTTTAAAAGACACCAATACGTTTTAAATATAATGCATGAACAGCAAAGTGTTATAAAACAGTATGTTCACAAATAGAACCTTTTTTTTTGAGTGTCTGCTAGTCAACTGTATATTGTTTACTTATTTTATCTGTCAGAGCATCATGCCATTTTAATACATTAGTACAATGTGAATATGATAAAGATATACATTTTGAACTTGATTTAGCCATGTTATGCCATTCTGGTAGAAATAGCAAGTGCATACTGTTACTAATAGTTGCAGGACATGAAGCTACACAAAGAGTTGAATAGTTTTTTTTTTAACCTCTTGTCTTGTACTTTCAACTCTGACTCTCGCTGCAGTAATTTACTTTTCCTTTTTTTCTGACTCTACCTTTGTTTAAATCATTAAAAGAAGGAAGTTTTGCGGAAAACAATATCTTATTTAGTGTTTGATCCACCACTGTTTATATCAATTGACTGTAGAACGCTGTGCACTAGCTGCAAGAACTGAAGGTTTTGCCTTCAGTTTGATGACTGTTGTGTGGCATTAGGTCCAGTCTACAAGAATTTGCTATACTACATAACATGTATTACCATATATGTTTTTCTCATTAAAAACTGTGAAATTGTTAGATCTGAATTGATTTAGGATCATGTTAATTAGTTTAAAACAAAATGTAAATACTTTTTTTTTAAACAGTCAGACTTTATATATCTTACAACCAGTTATCTCGAGATTTAATGGCTTTACTGATGTTCCTAGACCTGAAGGGAAACTAATCTTTTTTTTTCTTTCTTTCTTTTTTTTTTAGACTGAATAGTTCATGGACAACTCATTATTTAAATCAACAAATCAGTATAGATAATTGTACATGCTAAAATCTATTCATATACCCAAAGGCTATTTGCCATTATTATTATACTTTGTTCTAACCAGCTTTTTGTTGTCCATGTAGTGCTTTGCTGCCAGCCTTACTCACAACAGTTGGCCTGTACATGCTCCCCAGGCATCTAAAATCCATTTAACCGTTGTCAGCATTGTCTGGCTTGTCTGACTGAACCGCTGGAGGACACTGCATATATTAAGATGTTATAGCTAATACAATGATTACACTTTCATTCGATGTGTTGGCTTCCCATTTGAAAGAAATACATCATTTTGCAGACATGCATTTTAATTATGACACTGTATCTGGTACATACAATCGCGCTGCTTTATCGGGAGATGCAGAAATATCCTGAATAAGCGGCTGTCCCAATTAAACGAGAGGTACTTGTATTCAGAATTTACGAAATACACAAGAAAGGAGAAGTATTTTTTACTGTTTTTTTGTATTTCTAAATGAAAATAAAAAGAATGAAATCACATCTTATCACAAGGCGAGACACCGGCGATGTTGACACGCCAACTTTATTTGCAACTAGCCTGAGAAACCGCAGGAGACTCCAGCTCCTTCAAGAGTTCAACCCAGTTTACGGCGCTGCACTACGCTACGTGAACCTGTCTTGCTTACAAAGTGATCTCCGTTCATCATTTGAAAATACTGTATCCCAGTTATACAAAGTGATGTCCCAATTAAACAACATAAATAGCATTAGGTAGAACCGTCTCCCAGAGTTCTGTCCCATTTAAGCAGAAATCCTGAAGGCAAAGGTTCAATTAAGAGTTGATCTACTAAGCGACTGTAATACATTATAGATAAGATTTATTGTTTTTATTCTTTGTAGGAAAATGGAAACAGGGAGATCTATTCAATTCTTCATAGGCTGTGAATAAAGAAGAAATCACTGCCTCTTGCCAAAACTTCTTCAGTGCACTTGCCACATGTGAAAATTAAAACTGGTTTTAATTAACCTTGTGAAAACAGAATACCTTATTAGCCTGTTTCATCTCACATTTAATATCTAGGGAAAGTGTCATCTGAACACCACCAGTCAAGTGCATGCTACGCTTTCAGATCCAGCCAAGTCAGGGGATTAAATGAATATGCTTGCTTTAACATCTGCCTCAGTTTTCACTCTCTTGCATTGCAAAGAACATGTAGCTGCAGAAGCAGCAGCAGCATCCTGGCTTCTGCCTCAGTTCATTTTCTCACACAATAAAAGAATTGGAATTGGATCCAGCGATTTTAAAAAGGAGGAACACCTGCGTTGAGAAATGAAAATAAAAAGAAAACTTTGGCTTCTTTGTAACTAATTCCTATTAAATGGCTGCATCAGGGGGATTTTAAATGCAGAATATATATTTGACATATTTCAAAGACATTAATAATGTATTTTATTAAACATATAGTGCACTAGAAGAGATATTTAAGCCTCCCAGTCACTTACTCCTGACAGTAATAATTTTCCATAAAGCCCCTCGACCCCATATCGGTTGATGATTTTGTAGCTGATTTATATGGAACCATGCTGGTATCAAAGTCGTTTCCGCACTGGCTGCCAGTCGCACACACCTCCACCCCCCAACCCGTGGGGGGGTGTTCTTCAGCCAAGCCAGATTGAAGGATGTCAGATCTGTCCCCACAAGCTTTGAGCTGATTCAGCTCAAAGCTAACAAATTTCTTTGAAGCATAATGAATGCACACAAAGGTAGAGGTCCTTTGAGTGCTAATAACAAATTCCTCACACTGTCTGCCAAAACTTTGGAATTGGATCCTTAACTGACATTATTTATTTAAATTAATTTTATTGCCCCTGTGTACTAACAGCTTATAAACTTGCATCTTGCATAATGAAGACTATTCAGCACGAAAGAGGACTGAATTCAATTAAGACCAACTTGAAACGTCGTACTTTGATAATACTTGGATTCAATCAACACTTTTTACAGACAGATTCAAGACATCTCTGTGTGCCACAAACACGCTGCTGACATAACTCTTCAGATTTTGCTGATTGCATGCTTTTAAATCGCTAATATTGTTAATCAAGCTTGAGGGAAACAAAAAACCAAAAACTGTTTTCTATATGTTTTTAAACACTTTTGTTCAGCGCAGCATCAGTTTAGAATGATTTCTTTTTAAGGCAATGTTATCACTACTGTTATCACCAATGCAAACAATAATTACCCATGCATGATTTTTTTTTATAGCATAACACACATTGATTACTCAATAATAACACAATTTATTTTCTACAGTTCTTAATTCACAAAAGAATGAAAACAATCTTGGTTTAAAAAAGCAGTATTTGTTGTGCCGTTTTCTGTGTAACACGAATTGTTATTTGACAGAGGTACTGTACCACATTATTTTTACTTACATTAGTGTGTAACAAGAAACAGAAGTGTGCTAATTTCATAGCTTGCCTAATATCAAATGAAAATGATCAGTCATGGGTCTTGAAGTGTTAATTCAATTGCTGCTTATCCAACTGTGACAACAAAAACTTAATTTGCTGAAGAGTTGATATATCGTATAATGCTAGCTAGGGAAAAGATTACTACTTTTCAACTGAAGGGATTTTATTAAACATTGGCACATGTGTGGAGATTTTTAAAAGTGTGACAGTGGGGAGGATATCAGAACTTCTACTGCACCTCATTTCCAGGGTCCCTGACTCTACAGAAAGGTATAGCAATGAAGTACATTACCTCTTTGTTGTATATGTCAGAAAGTATTATTTCAAGACCACTGAAGTCAACCTTTAGACAACTAGTGCTATTTTAGTCAGGGCCCAAAGATGATGAAAAAATAACACTATGTGCTTACATTTAGCAACAACAGCTTTTTGTTTCTGTCAGCCCTAACTTGCGACAACTTGTGTTTGTTTTGATTGACGTATTGTGATGAGGAGGTCAGTAAGTAAGTAAGTGAAATGCATTAAAAATGCAAACATTTCTCATGGGAAAGAGGCAGGCGTAGATACAGTTCATGTTGGCCAACGTGTTATACTAGTCTTTAGTATACTTTTGTCAACCTCTGGGCAGGAGGCGGGATTTGGGTCCAAAATATAGGGGAGCAAAACAGATTACAGCAACGGCTTTTTTGGTGATCTCTACGTTTTTCACAAATATTTCCATTGAAAAGACTTTTGTACAAAATGTTTCCTCTGCACCTACTGCCTCCAAGTAGAGTATTGATTGGTTAACAAAAATCTCACTAAATAGGTCTCACTTAATGCTGTATTTTGAAACAGTCATTATATCACTTTGGAGTAGGGTCCTGCTTAAAACACAAAAACTATTTTACTGCTGTTGGAAAACTGATGAAGACCTAACCTATTACTCCTGCCTTCAATCTGAAGTCAAAGTTCAGCAGCACAAATACAACATACTCAATGCATCAATCAAATGCAGGAGTATTAACACAGTAAGCTACAGTACCTATATATTAAAAAAAAAAAAAAAACATACAGTTGTTCAAAATCAATTTGGAGAGCAAAGCTGTTCATTCAGCTACAAACCTATATCAACTGATACCACATTTCCATGACCCACATAACCCAGGTACGTGCTCGGTTTGCCCTCCGCTCCCCACCCCTCTGTTTCCATGTTGTTTTTAAATTACTCAAGTTGGCTCCCAATTCAGGCAGGTGCCTGAATTCTCTGGTCCGATTTCACTGCTCGGGCTGGCATGAATTCTAAAGTCTGGATTCGGGGGCTGGGAGGAAATTACATAACTAAATATCAATCAAAAATGTTGTAGAGGATGGGAACATGCTGTATAACAGGACATTTTGGCTGGTATTAAATTCAGCGTATTTGCTACATGGGAATTTGATGTTTTTTTGAATTGCTGCTTTTCACTTAGCACGGTCACAGAGAAAAATTCAATGCAGTTTTTCATTTATACTTTTAATTCCAAAAAGAGTGTTGGCTGTTACTTAATTAAACACTTCTAAGAAAAAAAAAGGAACACAAAAAATGATTAACATAAAAAGAACAATCTTACTACAGTAGCATACGTAGTTTACACTGCCTCTGGGTTTCTGATTGTATCAGATCAATATTTTTAAATCCATTGATGGAAATGTTCTGTCTACTTTTAATGTTTTCAAGCAAATTGGCTTCATAGCTGCTATTCTTATATCCACTTTGACATGCAACACATTATTTCCCTTGTCCAGCGCTTCTTTCCCTGTTCTCCATACCAGTCTGCCAGAGGTATATACACTGCACTGAACAAATGCGAAAGAATATCTAGATGGATTTATCTTTTAAATCATTGACAATCTCACTGTAATTCCACCTAAAGCGAATGCTCCTCTTGAGATTTAACTTGCAAGTATTTCCTGCCCAACTCGCATGATAACTCGGTTAACTCGGAAAACCATGGAAACGTCTGTTTTTTCACCAACTCGAGTTCTGGGAGAATTCAGACCAATTCGAGCGCACTTGAGTCGACTCCAGTTGGCTGTCTATCTTCAATTAGTCTTTTCTTTGTACAGTGTTATTTGACAGTGGGACAAATTTTTTTTTTTTAATAGCCTCCTTACCAGCATTATCTTCAACAATGTCACACTGAGACAGGTAATAGCATCAGCTTCTCACTGCCTGTATGGGGCTGCTTTGCTTTTGCAAAATGAAGAAAGGGAAAAGAAACTTTTTTTTTATTTGGAAATTATTTTTCTTATATGTGTTAACTATACCCTGTTCAGAGATCCACCAAATCTAAAGTATACGTTTTAACAGTTTTTTATTTAAGGCTTACATCTTGATTAGTATGAAAACATATGAAAATGCAGTTTAAAATAATGTTTATGATACAAAACTTAGTAGTTGAATTGATACTGCTGCTTTGCCACTTGAACACATTTGTGTTGTAAGAAGGGAGGGGGTTCCCACCTATGAACAGCTTTGATTCCCTAAACTGCAGTAAGATCTATGTGCCACAATAGAAGTATGCCACCAACAGAAGACGATTTCAGTTAACATGATCTTTATTTATCAGAACATAATAAAGTTATGAATGAGAAGATGCCATTTAAGCCATTGTAACAGCTAGTTGATCCCAGAACCACATGCAGACAGCTATTGAAGGATCACAACAACATCATCCTGCTTTCTGTTCACAGTTTGAAATCGTGTCTGGAGTTCAGTTCCCTCAACCTGTCCTTTAAAACTCATAGCCTTTGATAGCAATGGGTCTAATATAAAGACATTTTTCTTAGTGTTATTCTGTTATATCCTACTTATTATAAGTCTTTATGGGACACTGGTCTTGAAAATAAGACATCTTGCAAATACAGGACATCCAGATGATTTGGGAGAATGTGTTCCAGTGCCAACATCTCCCTCTGGTGCATAATTGTATGTGATTCACATCAACTCGGTTGTGTGCTTGATGACATGTATTCTTGATGACCAACTCAAACCAGCATTTGCAAGTTCACATTTAAAACTCGATGTAGAGAAGAGTCCTTTAAGTTATTCAAATTTTTTTTTATCATCCACTGAGCCTCAGCCCAAATGAAAGGTACGGCATGGGTTTAAAATGCTAGCAAACATACATTTAAGTACATTATATTGTTATCAAATGATACAAATGTATTCCCTGTACTGTACGCCTGTTTTATTTAGCTTTAACCCATGATAATCAACCAAACTAAAGCGATCATTAGTTAAATCTTAAAACAACAACTCAGTGAACTTCATCTACCTTTTTTCTTATACCGTCTCTTGCTCCACACATAGAGGAAAATGTTAACACTTCATTATGGTGAATAAGCAAAGCAATTTACCTTCCACAGGTGAGCTGAATATTCATTTGGCAGGAAGTTGAGTCAGATCAGGTGCATTGTGGACTTTGTAGTTTCTTAACAAGCACATAAATACCAGTGCTGACATGCAAATACGCAAAGAAAAGTACATCTGCAGCCAGTCTTTGCTCGAAAAACCGAGGTTATTTAACTGGCACATCATTCAGTCCGTATGCGATTGGAACGTAATACAAAAATACATCAGAGAAAGGTGACAGACTTGTCCGCTGCTGAATGTTAGTTTTTGTAAATGTTTATTATCAGTAAACTAAATGGAGACATGTACATGCTTAAAGGTGGCAGCCTTACCCATGGTGCACTATAGGTAAGCCTTTTTACATGCTAGCAACACAAACAAAAAAAACTAAGGTATCTTTAGGTAGCCCAAGACTGGTGCTAATTGGGGTCTGTGAAACCAGATGATAAACTTACCTAATTGGTAATATTTGCAACCAATTACAAAAGCCATCATGTGAATTTATGTGTATAAAACAAAATGTATATGCATGGAAAAGTTAAATATGAATAAAGACTAATTCCCTTACAGTGCACACATACTACTCACATGCATATTTAGTGAAAAGTTTAAAATCAAAACTACTGCTGTAATTTTATTCATACAGCATGCACCCCAGTATAAGATGCATGACTAAGCAGTTATTAGGTTACATTCTTTGTAATCTGTTGTAAAATCAAGTATAACACCATATCAAAAACACTGTAGTATAATGTATGGAATACTGTTGCTATTCTCCTAGCATTTGGAAAATGGTGCGTGTTATGTGCTGGATGTTTTGGTAACACTTACTTTATGTTGCACCTGTGTAGCAATGCTATGTATTGATTAAAGTAGTTGCCATGGCTCATTGTCTTGCAGGTGTCAGCTAGCAGCTTGCTGCAGAATTATATCATATAATAAGAGACAGCACCAAATAAACCATAACTATGAGATTATATAAAAATAAAAACAAGGTCCTGTTTCACTTTTCAGCTTACAGTTCGCACTAGATCTCAGAGCAAGCCATACATTACGGTAGCTTCTTGAACTTGCACTCTTTCCTGCCTTTTTGAACAGCTCATGTTTTTGAAAAGCCTTTTTGAAAAGCTTGTGTCAGGGATGATGCAAAGCAGCCTTTTTGAAAAGCTCATGTCAGGGATGATACAGAGCAGCCTTTTTGTGTTTTAACTGTTTGTCCTCTTTATGCAACATGAGAGCTAACCTGTCAACTCAATTCCCTCCACTTCTTGACATTGCCACGACAGGACAGTACTAATTTGACCTATAAATAGGAAAGCAGAAAAGAGCCTGTCAGATTGTTTTGTGAAGCTAAATCGTTGAATATCTCTACTGCCTGACCTTAGTGACCCAATAACACAAGAACCACCATTTTAATGTTTTATTAAGATTTTTAAAAAGCACTTTGCAAAAAATTAAATTAAAAAAAGCAAAAAAAAGGTGAACAAACCAAAGGTCTGTTATTAAATTATACATGAGTGAAAAGGTCAACCTTGGCTGCTTCAGTTGTTTATTGCTTATTGAAGTCATTAAAACGTGCAAGATAGGAAAATGTAAGGACTTTTAATTAAAAGAAATCAAGACCTGCTTTTTTTTTTTTTTTTGCTTCAACAATTTTGTAGTTCCATTATAGGTTTGTCTTGACTGACACAAGTCAGTTTAGGTCATGTCCCAGAAATGTTATTCTTCCCTTATTTTATAGACTGTACAAATTAATATTTTTACAAAGTAACAGATTGTACTTACCCCAGTGGCAGAATGTTTTTTTTTGTTTGTTTTTTTCTTGAAAATTATATATATATATATATATATATATATATATATATATATAGTATATATATATATATATATCAATGAATGATTAGGGTGTTAACCCTTTGCGGTCCAATGTCAGACCAGGTCCGACATTACAATTTTCCCGTTCCTGTCCGACATCATCAGAAAGACGGAAAGCACAGGTCTGTAGTGTTTTTTTCTCCGTAAAAAGTCGAAAAAACCTTTCAATGGCTGAGTGAGACCGACAGGAGCTGAATAAAGCCGAACCAAAAAAAAAAGGGCGTATCTGACAGCCCCATGCACCAGAGATAATACGGACACAAACAAAGGAGATAGCTGCTTTGAGCTCCACCACCCCCCCTCCTAATTTTCATACACTGAAATTAAATTATAGCATTGCAGGATGATTACAATTTTAAGCATGCCTAAGGTAGGAAACAGTACAAGAGATGTGGGTTTAAAACATAAGAACAGGCCTGAAACAAGCAGTGTGACTTAGCCTGCACTCCCCGTGGAAGCACTTTAACTGTATGAGCACGAATGCAGTATTTCTACACATAAGTGAATGCAATATAACAGTTACGTCAGCTATTGAAGCAGGTTATAGGTTACATATGTATAGTCTTCTGTTTTTTTTTTTAAGTTTGCAACGACAATGCTACTACTACTACTAATAGTAATAGTAATAATAATAAGCTTGTTCTTTGAATGTCAGGTAGTGTGTCCCACCATGTTGAATTTACTTCAAAACAAATTCAATGTTTCTTTTGTAAAACAAACAAAAAAGAAAATCACAATGTACAGCATTTACATTGATAAATAATGTATTGACAAAGAATATTAAACAGCCGTCTACAAAGTTTTTGATTGGCTTTAATAGCTAAACAAAAGGCTAGCTATTTTTTTTAAAGTGCTACAGTTATTTACCGCTTCGGACACAAATGATATGAGATGGTAACAAACGTTTCAACAGTCTTCTACAGTGTTACAAGATGACGGATGTAGAAACATTAGTTATCCCACCCATAGTCGGCTTCTCTGCGCTTATTCTTTGCTATAAACAAGCATGTCCATATTTTTTCCAGCATTCAAAATGTTAGTTTTTCTGTATGCTTATCAAAGCCACTGCTTCAAAAATGTCAGCGGTTTTGCTTTGCTGTGCACAAATGTATTGGTGTTTATTCTAGGTGAATTTTATTATACGGCCACCCACTGGCTCACCTGTTAAGTGGCCCTCCTTGACCAAAACTTTGGAACACCTTGTCTACAGTATTTAATGTAAAAATTACCCACAGACAATCAGAATGAACCATCCAAACATTCCGTTTTATAAATATAGATTATAGCTGGAGATTCGTAGCTCCGACTGTGCTGGTACCTCATGGATGTAACGTCACAGATTATTAATTCACACACATCAATTTCTGCTGCAATTATCAATTTAAAAATAAAACAGTCTGTTTTTTTTTTTCCTCTCTGTAAATTCACGTTAATGAAAAGTAAACTAGAACTGTTCTTTAAAACGTCAATCTTAAAAAAAAAAAAAAAAAAAAAAACAGAACAACACCCAAACAAAGAAAGGTACGTCTACGGTTATTCTTAATATTATAGTGATTTTTTTTATAAGAACATAAGAAAGTTTACAAACGAAAGGAGGCCATTCGGCCCATCTTGCTGGTTGTTAGTAGCTTATTGATCCCAGAATCTCAGCAGCTTCTTGAAGGATCCCAGAGTGTCAGCTTCAAGAACATTACTGGGGAGTTGGTTACAGACCCTCACAATTCTCTGTGTATAAAAGTGCCTCCTAGTTTCTGTTCTGAAAGCCCCTTTCTTTAATCTCCATTTGTGACCCCTGGTCCTTGTTTCATTTTTCATAATTCTGGTCGCTCTTCTTTGCACTCTTTCTAGAGCAGCAATGTCCTTTTTGTAGCGAGGTGACCAGAACTGAACACAATATTCTAGATGAGGTCTTACTAATGCATTGTACAGTTTTAACATTACTTCCCTTGATTTAAATTCAACACTTTTCACCATATATCTGAGCATCTTTTTGGCCTTTTTTATAGCTTCCCCACATTGTTTAGATGAAGACATTTCTGAGTCAACAAAAACTCCTAGGTCTTTTTCATAGATTCCTTGTTCAATTTCAGTATCTCCCATATGATATTTATAATGCACATTTTTATTTTCTGCGTGCAGTACTTTACACTTTTCTCTATTAAATGTAATTTGCCATGTGTCTTCCCAGTTCTGAATCTTGTCTAGATCATTTTGAATGACCTTTGCTGCTGCAGCAGTGTTTGTCACTTCTCCTACTTTTGTGTTGTCTGCAAATTTAACAAGTTTGCTTACTATACCAGAATCTAAATCATTAATGTAGATTATGTGCTTGTTTTTCAGGAAGCTATACTGTTTATTGTGTGGTCCGCCAAGATAAAAAAAAAAAATTGCAGGTGGTCCGAGAACAAAACAGTTTGAGAACCTCTGGCTTACACAGCAACGATGCCTAATAAGTAATGTTTACCCACGCTTGTATGTTTGTGTGGGGCTGGGCCCAGAGGAATACTTCCTTAAAGTGACAGTAGCCAAATGTACGAGCTATGTAGGTGAGATCCCAAATTCAAGACCAAGGGAGGCCTAAGGCCAGCCCTGTATACAAGCACCTGTTTTCCAATGTGTGCATGTTTCTTTTGTCAAAAAGTGAGGGGGCATGTGCCCCCCCCCCCCCCCCCACACTTTTAAAAGCGCGAGGAGGGGGGGCACGGCCACAACATCAGTGGTCTTTAAAAACAGTTTGTGTTTGTGTGCACGTTTCTTTTTTTTTTTTTGGTTCAAACTAAAACACAAAATTATTGGATTACTTTGGCATGGACTAAAAGTATGGTAAGAACTGTTTTTGAAATTATGTTTTGTCAATTGCCAAGTACTGTATTATGGTGCCTATGGTGCCTGTCTTTTTGTAGTATATGTGCTGTGCTTCGGTGTTTTAGACACAGTGTTGTACCTTAATGTGTTCATTTATAATGCCCTTTGCATTAGTAAAGCAACTACAATGTAGTATAATGACTCCCTCTTAGATACAATATGTTCACATATCCGATGGACCCCTGTAAACACTAAGAAATACTGTAGGCCATTAAAAAAAAAAAAAAAAAAAAAAAATCTTAATTGCTGATTTTAGGTGAACACGAATTTAGAAGAGTTATTCACGTTTGTTTATCGAGAAAAGGTGCAGAGAATCCTTAAAAGACCTTCAAGACTTGGAAGGTGAAAAGAAGCACAGCGAACAGCCACAGTGGCATTCACATTTCTTTGATTTGTCTTGTTGGTTTGATCTATCATTCAAACTGAGCGGTGGTGGCAGTCCCCTATATTATTGATTTAGTGACAGGCAGCCTTTTTGTAGTCTGATAAAATCAAATTATCATAAAGAAATACCATCAGCATCAAATGAGATACATTAGATTTCAGGTACCTTGTTTGTATTCAGGCATTCCTCTCTATAAGGTCACCACAGGCTATAAAGGTGACAGTGTTGGATGGGAATAAATGGACAGTCTCCTCAAAATCTATTATTGCTGTTCAAAATTTATTTCTTTATTATATAAATTTAGCAGTTGTCAATTGTTTTGATCATTTTCTCCCAATTTAGAATAGACAATTATTTTTAGGCTCAGCTCACTGCTACCACCCCTGCACTGACTTGGGATTGGTGAAGATGAATGTACAATGTCCACTGAAGCATGTGCCGTCAGCTCCTTTGTACACCACAGACCCAATGTGCAGCCTCCTTAGAGCTACAGCATCAGAGGTCAATGCAGCTCTGGGCAGCTTACAGGCAAGCCTGCAGGTGCCTGGCCAGAGTACAGGGGTTGCTGGTGCGTGGTGAGCCAAGGACACCCTGGACAACTTAAGCCCCCCACCCCAGGCGGCACTCAGCCAATTGTGTGCCGCCCCCTTGGAGCACCCGTCCACAAGTTTGGCAGCAGAATAGCCTGGACTTGAACCGGTGACATCCAGGCTATAGGGCGCTTCCTGCACTCCACGCGGAGCGCCATCACCGGATGCGCCACTCGGGAGCCTCGACTGTGGCATTTTAAAGTTGTTTTTTGTTTAAAAGAGCAGGCTGTATACTTCATTAATCTATAGGTGTACATTATACACACAAAATGAGTGGGTGATAACTTTTTTTTTTCTGACCTGCAATGCAAAGTGCTTTTCAAACACTATCAGTTTACTTTCCCTGAGTAAAGTGCATGCTGATTCGGCATATAAAGGGCTAAATGTTTCCTTGAAGAAACAAAATAATGTGTTTTAATCTCCGGTATATTATTTTGTATGTGGTATTGCTTTGTCAGCACAGAAGAGATAGTGCTAAGTAGAAAATGAGCCTTTACTCTGTGGATTTCCTTTTTAGCTGGTTTACAATAATTCATCACACTATAATTCATTAACAATCAGACCCGTTTCCTGCTCGGAAACTGCTGCATGAAAAAAAAAAAGTCTCCCAGTAAAAATAAAAAGTTATGAGGGTCTGCTGTCTAGCAGTGACAGAGACATTGTTAAGATGGGACAAGGGGTTGGACTGCTTAGTGGGTGTAAAAATCTTCCTCTGTTTCACCATTATAGAGCAGAGAGAAACTGGTGCTATTGTCAGTCCTGAGCCTCTCGAGCAGAGACTGCAAAGCATGCTCAATTTTGTGGACGTTTGATGTATAATGATGTTAACTGTGTGTTAGGTTAAGACTTCTAAACTCATTTCACTTGTGACCTTTGCGATGTGAAAGGCATGAGAGAAGACTGAATTAACCCACTTATTCACCTATCCACTGTGCTCATAAGATATGTAAGGATAAGGTTTAAAAGCTACAGTACTGCAGTCTGTATTACTGATTACACTTCACCAACACAAGTCTTATACCACTAGGGCACTCAACTGTTCACCTTGGAAGGTCAGTTGCTGGTCTGGTTACATTCTGAATTTACTTCTGAGCTGCAGTTTTGTTTCCACGGTTTTATTGTTCACTGAAGGGGTGAATCCACCCAGGTTAAACGGGTAAGCAGTTTCCTTCTTTGGCAGCTAGATAGGACCTGACAGCAGCATTGAGCTGTTTTGCCTTATTTCAGCTCAATGAAAAAAAAACATACTGAGGCCACTTTCGTGAATCAATTTGACCTTCATTTATGTCTGAATGCCAATAGAAAAATCTAATCAAACCCATATTCTATTAGCTTCTTTTATTTATTTTTAAGACCCACTGTATAATGTTTTTACCATTGCAGAGATACATACAAGAACATTATTTATGGCAGATATTTATTCTGTGCCTACAGCATGGTTTTAAAGAGAATGTCAAAGCTGGTTTTCTTAGAAGTTGTTTTCTTTTTTGTGTGTGTGCTTTGTGACAATAGGTAAATGTGTTGGTTTGCCTGGCTGAGTATTATCTGCTTCCTTTAAAAAAAAAAAAGAAGAGAAAATTACGTAACATAGGCCAAGGGCAGGGGATAAAGCTAGCACTGTTGCTTGGAAGGAAGTATTTCTTGAAAGATGTGTTGCTCGGAGGTGTGGTTGAGCTGAACAAGAGAGAGGTGGAGAAAGAAAAAGAAAGTTGGAAAAAATGGCGGGCCGCTACTGAAGACAACAAGTTTAACTACATTTGTTTGTGTTTGTGTTAACTGTGTTAACTGTCTAGTAACATACACGACAAGACGAGACAGTTACAAACAAACCAAAACACAACACTCACGCTTTTTAATAACAACACACTTTTACTGTCCTTCTGGCTTTAACTCATTACAGACCTATGCGAAGGAACAGATTACGAATCTCCGTCCCCCTTATATGTTGTCACGCATGACCCCTTGATAAACGAATGCAGCTGCCTTTACAATCTGCGGCTACTACATTGTTTGTTTCTAGGTCAATACGATCTTGCAACAGAGTCTCGCCTTTTTGCAGACTGACCGACTTCCCGACCCGAACTGTCAAAGAACTGTAAAGCCGCTCCGGCAAAAGTAAACTCTGTCCTCGCTTAGTACCCTCACAAGTCGGGAGGGAGATTTACAACCAAAGTTCATAGAGTTTCTGTCACAGGAACACATGTAGGAACCCATATATGCGCTATTCAAAAATTGCCTACACCCTGACCTTTGACCTTAAGGTAAAGTGCAAAACTAGCTTCTAGCTCCTTGCAGAGTGCAGATAGGGTCATGGTTACTAGGGAACACAGATAGGAAGAAGAATGTCTTGGAAGCTGTCAAGTTGTTTGCGACTTCTAGTTAATATGTTGTTTTGTTGGTTAAAAGTTTATATAATTGTAAACCGCATTTTATTATTACAATGCATTGCAATTGGCTAGTTATGCTATATAGTTTTCCTTTATATGCATAGAATAAATGGGCCTTTGACTCTTAGGTTTTTTAAAAATATTATAAGTTAAGTATAGTGGCAGTAGTGTTAATTAAAGACAAATCATAAACAATATAGCGTAATGAATGGTTTTTCCTAAATCATGATTAATTAATCACTTGGAAGTTTGAAACTGAAATGCTGCTTGTGATTTAAATTGTTGGGTTGAGACACACATCATTAGATTGCTGTGTTATTTATTTGTTTAATTGATGATTAACTAATCTATAATATTAATTAAAACTTATTATCTGCAATATATTTAATTATGTGCAATATGTTTAACAAGTTTATCAAGTGTGCAAATGTATATGTATAACTTATTGGGTTCAATAACATATTTGAGTGCAATATAATCGGATGTGCAATATATAACAATGGTGTGCAATATATTTGATATAAGCACTAATATATATATATATATATATATATATATATATATATATAATATATATATATATATATATATATATATATATATATATAATTTGTTGTTAATTGTGCAATATATTTATTTATTGGGTGCTAGATAGCCAATTAACAGTGTGATTGGTCAATTGATCTAATTAACTGCAGTATATTTTAATTAATTGTTTGTGCAACTGAGCCAGTAACTAAGAGGTCTGCTTGTTATCTGTAGCGCGCAATAAATGCTTGAGGACTGTATGGTTCCTCAGTGCTTCTTCTCTAGCAGTTTTTTTCCCTCTTGGCTCCTGTTATTTCTCAAGTTACACACAGCTGTTATTTTTCTCTGGGCATCTATAGGGTGTAGTGGTGTCACATATGGAAAAGTGAATTACGGTGTCCTAGTAGTAGGGTTGGTGACAATTAAATATGGTAGATTATACATTTGCCTGGCAGCTTACCTCAAGTGAGTCCCTTCAAGGGTTTGTCTAATTATTTTCAGAGGGACTGGTTCCAAATGAAACCCGACAAGGCTCCCACTAACCCTGCATTCTTTGCTCATAACAAACTTGTACCACTTTCTTTACTTGTTCTGCAAATTATGGCAACCTAATAATAATAAATTTAAAAAAATGAACTCTGTAGCTCACATAGCATAAAATTATTTTTTATCACTAAGAATTTGAAAGTAAATCTATGTAATCCTTAGAACGTAAGAACATAAGAACATAAGAAAGTTTACAAACGAGAGGAGGCCATTCAGCCCATCTCGCTCATTTAGTTGTTAGTAGCTTAGTGATCCCAGAATCTCATCAAGCAGCTTCTTGAAGGATCCCAAGGTGTCAGCTTCAACAACATTACTGGGGAGTTGATTCCAGACCCTCACAATTCTCTGTGTAAAAAAGTGCCTCCTATTTTCTGTTCTGAATGCCCCTTTGTCTAATCTCCATTTGTGACTCCTGGTCCTTGTTTCTTTTTTCAGGTCGAAAAAGTCCCTTGGGTCGACATTGTCAATACCTTTTAGAATTTTGAATGCTTGAATTAGGTCGCCGCGTAGTCTTCTTTGTTCAAGACTGAACAGATTCAATTCTTCTGCATATGACATGCCTTTTAAACCCAGAATAATTCTGGTCGCTCTTCTTTGCACTCTTTCTAGAGCAGCAATATCTTTTTTATAGCAAGGTCACCAGAACTGAACACAATATTCAAGATGAGGTCGTACTAATGCATTGTACAGTTTTAACATTACTGCCCTTGATTTAAATTCAACACTTTTCACAATGTATCCGAGCATCTTGTTGGCCTTTTTTATAGCTTCCCCACATTGTCTAGATGAAGACATTTCTGAGTCAACAAAAACTCCTAGGTCTTTTTCATAGATTCCTTCTCCAATTTCAGTATCTCCCATATGATATTTATAATATACATTTTTATTTCCTGCGTGCAGTACCTTACACTTTTCTCTATTAAATGTCATTTGCCATGTGTCTGCCCAGTTCTGAATCTTGTCCAGATCTTTTTGAATTACCTTTGCTGCTGCAACAGTGTTTGCCACTCCTCCTATTTTTGTGTCGTCTGCAAATTTAACAAGTTTGCTTACTATACCAGAATCTAAATCATTAATGTAGATTATGTGCTTGTTTTTCAGGAAGCTATACTGTTTATTGTGTGGTCCGCCAAGATAAAAAAAAAAAAATTGCAGGTGGTCCGAGAGCAAAACAGTTTGAGAACCGCTGGCTTACACAACAACGATGCCTAATAAGTAATGTTTACTATACCAGAATGTAAATCATTAATGTAGATTAGGAATAGCAGAGGACCTAATACTGATCCCTGTGGTACTCCACTGGTTACCACACTCCATTCTGAGGTTTCTCCTCTAATCAGTACTTTCTGTTTTCTACATGTTAACCACTTCCTAATCCGTGTACATGTACAACATTGGCATTTGATGTATGATTTTTTACATTTTAATTATCAGATATTTAAATGTAAGGTTTTTAAGATCTGTAGTATAAAATAGAAACGTCATGCCTGTTAATTTCATCTTCATTCTCTGAGTTACGTCAAAGTCAAAAGAGTTTATACTTAATAACTTGATTATTTGAGAAAGTGACATTGCTGCACACCGTGGAAGGAAATCAGGGAGTTTTATGATTTTATGAAGAGTTTTTTTTTTTTTTAAATCTTTATGTTAAACATACTGTATTTTTAGCTAATACGTTAGTTTCAGGGCATACTAGTCATTTAGTCACACCCTTCTTGGTGTATTGGAGACTAGGGATGCAACAGTTATGATTTTCCCAAACCGAAACTGACGTTTACATACAATTCCAAACCGCACGAAACCCAACAAAAGATAAAACCGAACCGAAACCAAAACTGATTTTTATTTTTTGTACAATGAAAAGGTGTTGGCAGTCTCATCATTTTTGGAAAGATGTTAACACTCAGCCTGCAAACCCTAACTTAAACCTTGTGTTAAAAAAAAATGCATCCTAAGAAATGAAAAGCTGAAGCTAGATATTTGAGGTTTTGTCTGTGTAGACCTAATAAAAAATAAATAATGATGCTAAAGCAGCTAAATTCAAAATTATTTAAAGAAAATGCATGCACTGAAACTAGTTTTGTTTGTCTGATAACTTTGTTGCTGCATTCTGTCGGCATATTGATTGAATTAAAGTGTAAAAAGGCCTTCCTTTCCCATAGAGCCATATGTTTATACATCACATGAGCTGCCGTTCTGCCCAGATGTGATTTGCCACTTAGAAAAGACGACAATGGGGGTAGTAGGAAAATAATAAATACCTTTATTAATGCGTTATTTTATTATTTCTACATTGTATTTAATTGTATAATCCATTGGTATGAGTGGTGCATAAACACTGTATTCAGCTTATTTGTCACAGTTAAAAATGGGGCATGTGTGTAATAATGGTATATCCTGTTCCCTTGGCTGCACAAATGCAATTTGGTTTTGCTGAAAACTGACTGGACATCAAAAACAGGTGAAAGTGGATAAAAAACAGAACCGATCATAACCGACTTGCATTCCTGATTTTAGACTGCTTTACACGTCTATGTAACTACTGTACTTTTTTTTCACACATTATGGAGAAAACATTTTTATTTCTGGCACTGTGATCAGTTGTGTTGCATTAGACAACTGGCAGGTGTGCTGAGTCGCGCTTATCATGGGGTAGAGTCCCCTGGTATATAAGGGCTGTCATTTTGTAAGTGCGAGGCTTGTTGAGGTAATACTGGAGCTAGGTTCCTGAGCTGTGTGTTTGTTTATTTGGTTATTTTTGTGTTACGTGTTTGTGTTTATTGTCTGAGTGATCCCTGACGCCAAGGAGCTGCCGCACCACTGCCAGCACTTTTCTCCTTGGACACCACACACCCCGGACAACAGAACTGGACACTTAAGCACCTGAGCACCTGCACTTTTCACCACCCCAGGAGTGCACCCAAGGAGCTGAGAGGGACTCCTCTGTTGGGACTTATGATTTATATTTTTGTTGCTTTGAACTGTGTTTTTTTTTTTTGTTAATAAAGTTCACCCTACCATTGTGGTAGGGTATTTCCAAATTCAGAAGTGACTCTGTGACGTCTGCTCCACACCCACACGCACTGCATTGTCACACTACTGTACTTTTTTTTCACACATTATGGAGAAAACATTTTTATTTCTGGCACCATATAACTGCAGTGTATGTGTACTGGTCAAGTAATTTAGAGTTTGGTGCCTCTATACAATATCCAATTAATTGGTTTTGCCACCAGGATTTTTTCTAGCTGTGATCAAAAAGAAGCTTTTTCATAATTTGCAGTTTGCATAAATGGGTAATATCGATCAGAAAAAAAGAGACAGAAGAGATAACAATAGCATATGTTGTCCTGTAAAATACAGGCTGTGAAGTGCAGCACACAGATCAGTGATAAGTGTACTCAAGTCTGTACTTTTAAAAATTGTTTAGTTTCTCAAGAAGGGATACTTGGGCTTCAGTTGTCTGACTGTTGTATAATGTGACTTTTTCTGCAGTACATTCTCTTTTTGTGGCGTTTACCTCTGTGACGTCCTTCATAGCCAAAATGTTTGGTGCAAATTTAAAGGGTTTTACAGTTTTTACTGGACATCTGGACATTTCGATTAACCCAGAATTAAGTATTTTCAATACAAAGGCAGAATCCCATACAGAAGACAAATACCTGCCCTTTTAGATAAAGTAGAAGTTACTTTTGTGAGCCACAATGTGTTAGTGTTCCTGAAACCTTTAATAAAAATAATTTTAAAAAGCCTTCAGGTGGACTTTCTTATGAAAAGAAAGCCATTTCTGCAAAACCTGTGATAGACATGTCAAGCAGTACAATAATGTAATAAAGATAATAACAAAGTCTGTCTAGACTGCAGAAATCTCTTGGCTACTGCCTTCATACCATCAACAGCTGCAACCCCATATTCTATTCTGTTCTATTCTACTCTGTTCTGTTCTGTTCTGTTCTGTTCTATTCTGTTCGATTCTGTTCTGTTCTATTCTAGTCTGTTTTGTTCTATTCTATTCTATTCTATTCTACTCTGTTCTATTCTGTTCTGTTCTATTCTACTCTATTTTGTTCTGTTCTACTCTATTCTATTCTGTTCTAGTAGGGTCTGTAGTTAATATGGGTGATGTAGACGGGTTGGCTTTGTAATCCCATCCCCTATAGGATTCCTTGCTTGGTTGGTTGTATGGCAATAAATCAACAATTATGCAGGTGGTGCCTCCCGCAGCTTGATTTACATGTATAATACATCGGCTCTGTCAGCATGAAAAAGTGGATCACTAAATTTCTGGCACGGTACGTGCTCAGACACAGGGAATTATTGTGGGGGGAGAAGTTGGGTTACCCGCTGAGTCAGTCTACTCGGAGCATAGCAGTGCACCTAGTATCCCAAGCTGAAATAACCACTGTTTAAGCTTTAATTGCTTGATCCATTACACTCATCCAGCACTGCCTACACAAATAAGTAACTTTAACCCTTTAGGTCAGATAACCTGTTCACAGCATCCTCTCCAAAATACAATTGAGTTTGAAGGCCCGAGTTGAGTGCAGTCTGCTGCTGTCTTAGATTTTTTAGCTTTGAGCTTTTTAGTCATTTTATCTGCAAGCACCAGGCTGTTTAGCTAACAACAAGAGCTGAACACATAGAGGTCACAGTGCATTGCTGTCAGTAATTTGGGAGCAAAAAAAAAGTTGTGCTGCTCTCATTTAGTTTCTATTTTTATCAGAGAGAAGGAACTGCACATGTCAAGGGACAGCAAGAGCATGTAAACAAAAGAGTCATTGCACAATGACACAGTTTCAAGTTTAAAAGTGGCAGAGTAGGGCTAATGAGATTATCAAAAAAAAAAAAATGCCCTAGAAAGTAGTGTAAAATACACTACTTACAATCTTCTGAGACAGGAGAAAGTCACTCAGCTAAGAAAGCATGAGTCTGGCTTAGGTCACAAGTCAAATTAGTTCAGTGATTAGGGTTACTTGAAAGATGGATATCACAAAACCCTGGCGTAATTGTCTTGCTGGGAGATATCCAAGAATAAACAGCTCTGGAGGTGTCAGGATTCCAATTCGATGAAGAATTCTTAATGCTTTATGTGGAAACTTGAATAGCGTTCATTTACATAGCACTAAAATATTCACACAACCAAAAGTAAGAAGTCATTGTGTTATGTTACAAAATAAGGTTTGGTCACTTGTTTTGAACTTGTTAATAACTAATTGATATCGGATGTAAACCAGATTGTCCCGGCTCTTAAAGGACCCCAAAAACACAGCAGCTAGAATGTGGTAACCCATTTCAATACACTTACCACCTTGTCTGTCTCCATTCAATTTCCAATTGTGTCCTGTAGTCCTGGTCTAAAAAGTGACAAGAGTAAACTTTGTTTCTTAGGATTTTAAGACCGTGATGAACTCTTATATTTTCTAGCCTCAGTTCTTTAAACCTGTCTTCATCACTAAAAATACTAATACCTTTTGCCCGGGGATTAGCAGTGCCGATTTGGAGATATTTCAGAGGTATTATTTCAGGAATATGCTTCAGAAAACAGAATGTAAATATATTACACATACAATACAATTTGCTAGCATTGTTCCTGAAACTGAAAATGCAACAAAATAAAAGTTAGGGAAAACACATTTTTCTGATTTAAAAATGTCACATTTTTTAGACTTGGCACACCAAAGGGCTTAAAATTCAATTTTATATGGAATTAAAAATGCAACCTAGAATTGAGGCTGCCTTTGGATTGCATGCACAAAAAACCAGTTCAGAGTTGCGTTGTTTTTCATAGTTTTACATACGGTAGTTTGAAGTATCTATGCTTTTTTTTATTTTTTAAATAAATTATAATTGGTTTTATTTTGTTTGTAATGCTATGCTGCATGGAGCTATATGGGTTTATGCGGGTGTGGCTGTATTAACAGAATTAGAGTTGCTTTGCTGACCTTATTAGCATAGCAGGTGTACAGTTGGCTGACACAATGTGGCATGAATTCAAGAACAGACAAGGTAGTGAAGCAGACATTAATAGGCAGTGATGGCCATTCCTTTATTTAGATTTGGAAGTGGATAAGCTTGAATCTTGGTGCTTATTTAGTAACAGCATTGTCATGAGAACGATCACGTGGAGAGGTCTGAATCGATTAATTCTATTTAAACAAAAATTATAATGCTTCTTTATACACTGTGATATAGAGGATGCGTGTCATGCGATACATAACCAAAACACTACCCTTATAAAAAGTTTACCACTGTAAATATACACAATTAATTTTGCAGTTTGACCATGGTTATACTATGCATTTACCTTAATTAACTATGGTTTGCCACAACCTCTGTGGGGTTTACCAATGCTTTCTGATGTTTACCCATGCTCTACCATGATTACCAATCCGTTACCGTGTTTTCACTATGTTTTGTTGCACATTTGTTATGTGATAAACGTGATATTTAGTTAGAATGAATACATGCTACATCATTTAACAAAATATTTCACCATTAATGATCATTTTATTTTGCTACATACCATACAAAGGACCATAGCAATAATATGTAATGCAACTTTAGAGTATCATCACACTCCAGACCAGAGATGGAGTTGACATGTACAAGGTTATGCAAATCCCTGACTTGTTCTCTATAATTTAAAAAGCCTGCATCTCCCTGTGATGGAGAGCTGATTGAATAGAAAGTGCTGCTTGGGCAGGTGCTGTATCCAAGTCTGCACAAATTACTGATTTTTCTCTCAAAAATCATGGCTCTCTGGCTTATTAAGGTGAACAGATTTTGCTTCAGAAAACCTCCCCCAACTTCCCTGAAGGAATTAGAGGTGGTAATCAATGACGAATACTCATGTCTGCCTCAAGAACACCTTGCAGACTTGTTGCCATTGAATCAGTGGTGTTGTGGCTGCCTATGGCGACAGTGTTATGGTGCATGTTTCTAATATTTCGTATATGGGCATGTACATTTGCAATGCTGCAATCAAAGGTTTAGAAAGTCGAGGTTTGATTACAGAAAACAGATAAAGCATATCCGGATCAGCAGATGCAGTCTGACAATCGGTGGGTTTGAGCCATTATGATTGCTTATCAATCATTCAATTGGAATTGCGGTACAACTGCACGTGAATTAATAAAGTGCAATTCCCCAAGCTCACATATTATTACTTTTTACTTGCACATGAAGTGCTGTGCAATCCTCGTGCCTAAATACAAATATACATTTTAAACACTTGTGTTACACAGACCCATTTATATCCCGTGTACCAATGACTATACATCAACATTAACATACAACACAAAATACACACATGGGCGGGCACTTTGCCACAGTCATCCATAGGGCTCTGTTGTCTGATTGATCATCCATAGGGCTCTGGTGTTTGCAGTTTTAGCTGGCCTATTATACATTATTAACTAACAGTTAACAGAAAATAATTACTGTACATTAACATTTTTATTAACTGTTTGTTAACAGTTAATAAACAAACAAAAAAACAGCCCTTAAGATAAAACTTGTCCAGTTGTTTAATTACTGCTTCTAATATGTTGTTAGCATTGTTTAAATGCTGCGTTTTTCACTAAATGTTCTGCTGTATGGTGCTGATCCCAGCTGGCAGACTTATAAAGCTTGATGTACTGTACTGCTCTCCATCTTTATTCCTTATGGAACCGGCTTACAATTCCCAGAGGAGACTGTTCAACTCGCCCTTAGAAAGTAAATGAAATATAAGAGGCCTACCTTTTATCTTGGAGACAGTTTTATAGGATATTCACAGCCCATTTAGAAGCCTTAAGTTAAAGTTGATTTAGTTTTGTGCCGTTTTTCTTTTAAAAAGGGTTGAGTTACTGCTACTTTTGTCTGGTTCAGGAAATTAATCTTCATAACATTCTTCAACAGTTTTTCCATTAAAAATATCAACATTTGATTCAGGGCCTGACATTTTACAGTTGTTACTTAAAGATATTAAATGTTATAGAATTAGAACAGATAAGTGGCGAAGGAATTTGAATCAAAGGTGATGTGTCTGTTGAAAGGCTGTGTGGAATTAATGTTTGGTTAGCTGTACTCTATCAGCCAATCTGCGAGCAGGATTTTTCAAAGCAGATTTATAATGTTGTTGTTGGTTTTTTTTAAATCAGTTTTAGTGGATTTCAGTCAGGAAGAAAAGCGTTACACTGGTACACTTGGTTTTAGTTTATTCACTTTTCTCCTAAAATGGAAACAAAGGCTTTGTTTACAAGGCCAAGCCTATTAATCAATGAAGAAGCAAATCATTCGGCAAGCCTGTCTGACAGACAAAGAAGCAGGCAGACAAAATCACAACCATGACAAAAAAGCAAAAGCAAAACGAACAAGAACATAAGTAGAAATGTATTCTGTTTAAAAATGTAAATGCTGTGGACATCTTTTTTACCAATAGGGACTCAAGGGGTCTCCAACATCTTAATATCCACTTTGAGAGAGTTAACATAGTGTTCAAGTCTTAATGAAATCGGTAGACAAATGACATTCTACAAAGCTGTGTTCAGAATCCTGCCTGTGCCTTTTAAGTGTTAACGGTAGCTATGTGTTAGACTTCAGGGGTGATATGGTTTTAGAAATGGGAGACTTGAAGCTGAGATTTCAAATTAATATTATAATTTTAATTTTAATTAATATTATTAATTATAATTTTATCGTGCATGTCAAAAATAGAAAATAGTGATTTTATCCAATTTTTTAAACAAGCCTAACTCTACCATAGAAACTATTTTTGATTTGGTTCCAAGCATAAATAAAATGGATCGCTCATGGGGTTTCCATGCAAGCATTTTTTTTTTTAACTCAAGACATTTACACGAGAAAAATGTATTGTGTAAAATGCTTTTTTTGGTTTCCATTCGCTCTGTTTAATTTACTCGAGTAAACCGGGCTTTTCACCCGACGCCATGCAAGTGAATAGGAACGGTGGGGGTTGATGTGTAAATTAGCTATGCGAAAAGTACTCGTGCTGTTTTTGTAGATTACTAGTGAACTTTTGTGAAAGTGTGTTTTCCATGCACAGAGAACTGGTACACGAGTGAATCTAAGCTGCTGTAATAAAGCAAAATACCTTGTGCCTGGCTGGTTAATAATGTGTTTTACTGCTCTTGATCAAATAGTTTTTCAGATGTCATTAGTAGTGAATACTGTTTCAACTAATGTATCTTTTACGACTCATTAATTAAAAATAAACTCAGAGGTATAAAATGAAACTGACCAACAGGTATTGCAGATCACCATGGCTGAAAACCGGCAGAGATATATATATATATATATATATATATATATAAAATTTCATTCAGACAATAAGGCAGTTACTAAGGAAGCGTTCAACGCCACGCTTGGGCAAATACGGATAGTGGGCACTTGAAAGGGAGGTTCCGGATACTGGTGAAATGTACTGAAGTGCAGCATTAGTTCGTTCCCAAAATCAGCACTGCCTGCTGTGAGACACACAGGGAAGCTTACCAGTGTTGCTAAGTCTCACAAGAAAAAAAAAAGAGACTCTGCCTTTCAAAACAAGTGAACCCATGTTACAGTATAGGTGTTTATGCAAGTTCCAACCAGCGACTCTCAAATGCTAGCCCAAGTCTGCTTATTTTATAAGCTCACTTGGCAACTGGGAAGCCTTACCTCAGCTATCATTTTCAGCTGGACAGGAGCGATCTGAGGAGTCCCGTGCTGTCAGAGATTCTCTCCTTTCTTTCAAGTTGTGTTGGATTTACTGTTGTGTCAAATATTAATGAAGCAAACAAATAAAACAGTCAGCACGTTCATTTGCAATTTTATTTGGTCAGTTCTGAAAGAGCATCAACTTGTTGGATGTTGTTGCGCTGTTTGGGGAGATCGAGCTGGCTCATGACATCTTGTTCACCAACTATATTTACTAATGTGGGGAATAGACACGCGTTGTCTTTGGACATAGCTAGGATAAAAAAAAGGATGACAATCAGCAAGGGTACTCTCAAACAGCTGCATTCATACTATATCAAGGGCATAACGCAGTTCATGGTCAGTGGTTTTATACAGAACTGTAAACCCACAAGAGGTATACAACATGACAGACCAGACACAGCAAAATTCAATAATAAAAAAAAAAGCCACCTGCATTTTTTTCGGCCACAAACCTGATTTACCTGAGTAATCCTCCCAAACGTGCACGCGCATCGCCATTTCACGTGTAAATTATTGTTTATATATGTAAACAATAATTATATATATATATATATAAAAATAAAACATCTCTGTCGGTTTTCAGCTATGGTTAGCTGATCTGTTGGTCAGTTTCATTTTATACCTACAAGTTTATTTTTAATTAATGAGTCATAAGATAAATGAGTTGAAACAGTATTCACTACTAACAAGATGACACCCAACTAATGACATTTGAAAAACAATTTGGGCAAGAGCCAGGCAATTTGGGTATTTTGCTTCACATTTTCACAAAATTTCATTAGTAATCTGGTTTACTTGAGTAAAATAAACTGAGCGAATGGAAACCCAAAAAAGCATTTTACACAAGACATTTTTCTCGTGTAAATGTCTCGAGTTAAAAAAAAACAAAAAAAACTTGCATGTAAACCCCATGAATGAAGCCTGTGGCTCAACAAGACTTATGTAGACTCATATTACATAGCAGATTCACCCATTCCAGGTTGTACTATGAGCTTGATTAGCCATGTATAAGTAATTTTTCCATCCAACTTTTTAACACGCTAAAACAGTGACCATAAAAAATTGAATCGGAGAAAACAACCTGGCAGACATGGAGGAGAGAAGAAGCAGTTATTTCTAAAATGATTAAAGGAGTATGACGGGAAATGACTGCATAACTTCCCAAATGTTTATTTTTAATATTTGCATGATTGCCGTTTTGTTTTCTGTAACAATTTAAGTTATTTATGTTTATTTATTTATTTATTACTAAAAAATGGTTTGTTAAAAAAAAGTTTTGCACTAGGTGAATCTGCTATGCTATAATAAAATCTTAAAGAAAAAACGTATTTTTTTCTACAAGCGAAAAACAAAAGTGGAAGAAAGTTGTTTTAGTAGTTACTGTATTTGTAAAATAATGTACATTTGTCATTTCCATTGGTAAATGATGCAAGGTAAATTTTCTCATGCATGAGTTGTTTGACTGCGTATTGACGTTCTTTTTAAAGTCAGGATTTTTTTTTTTTTTTTTTTTTTCATTTGAGCAATTTTTTTTTTTTTAAGTCTGGTTCAAAATTAAATGAAACCAATTTAATGGACCCTATGGGTCAATTACAGCGTGTGTATATCAAACATAAACAATATATAATTATAATTACAGTAGTCTTTGCCGTCACTGTCTCTGTTTGTTTAATATAATTTTAACAGTGGTGACAGCTGGCAGAGCAACAGCAAAAGGAGTCTTCCGATCAGAACTGTTCTTGAAGGGGGTTTTCTACACAGGGATCCATCGCAGCAAGAAAGGAATCCTTTCTTTATCAATCGCATCGCTACTTTACAATAGGAATAGGGGCTGACAAGTTTAGCGTGTTTACTTGTGAGACTAACAAGCAAGTACAAAAAAAATGTAATGGAAAACCATCTAGTGACATGCGAGTAAGCCAAAAACTTTGCCACACAGGCAAATTAGGATATGACGACATTAAACGCCACAGGGAAACCGCTTTCACTAGTAGAATCTGTATTAGCTGGAAAATGTTGTTTTTTTCCTTATGTTGCTGCTATTTTTGTAGCAATTTTACAGAGTAAATTATAAACCTACTCAATACATGGTTGGAAAGAGGGCTACAGAGATTGGATTCAAACAGGTGAAGACCACAATTTGTGAAAAAACTTTTTAATAATAATAATAATAATAATAATAAATAATAATAATAATAATAATAAAAAAAAAATAAAAAAACTAAAAAAAACAGGACCAAAGCTATTTTTTGATGAACAAAAGTCAAAACAATACTTCTCGTATATTGTATAGCAAAGCCTGTGTTAATATTCAGTGTTCGGCCCTAAGAATATCAACATACTGCAACATTGTGGGGATCACCTTATTATCTGTTCCTGAAACTTGCCACAGCTTTGAGACAGCACTAGATTAAACTTTTGCCTATAATTCTATAGAAAAATAAAACACAACAGAAGCACAGCCTGTTATTCTCATAATTACCCATGGCTCTCTTTTTTAATATACATAAATATTGATGTAATATTTACCCTCGGCTCATACAGTATTTATGATAGACAAGAAATGGCTTAATTCTTTTTTTTTATGGCACCATCTGGGTAGTTATTAATTAGGCCACATCTTCTGCTCTGGAGATAATACGCTATCCAACCACGTGTAAACAGGAATCTAATGGTAGCTTCTCATCGACGCAGCAAGATTTTCATTTATTTAAGGAGCGCTTTTGTTCGTGACACACAAGGAGACGGAAAACAAATTAGCTGTTTTTGTATTAGATTAGTTTCTATTAACAATCCCAGCCTTCGACTTAAACGTTAAAACGTTAAAACGGCAGCAGGCAAAGGGCTGTGAAAGTACTGTGAATACATATTGAAAAAAGCAAGTCAAACAAAAAGGTTGATTTACTAGATACACAGCGCAGTTTTTTATTATGGTCTTTTATCTGTTTGCTCATCATTCAAATAACCCAGGCTCGAATGCAATTAAAGGGTAGCAGGAAAACTGGGAGTTATCCATCAGTTTTCCAGAGTTTGTGAGTCAGACATCAGCCTTGAATAAGCTGTGAGAGGGACAGCAGCTGCTAACAGGAAACCTGCCAACATAATAAAGCCTGTTTGCCGCAGAGATTTTATCCAGCCCTTTGTATTTATTTGTTTGTTTATTTTTATTCCTTCTTTGTTTCCAGCTGAATCAATACACCTTCATTCCATAGAAATATATCTTGTTGTCAAGGATTTTGTCTGAGCCAATAATTAAAATATAGCAAACAAATAACAAACTCTGTGCTGTTACACCCCAGTGTTGTTATGGATTGACTGTGAAAAGTCTTCCTGGTTTTCTCTAGATACACATGGCCGTTACTGTTATCTCAACAAGACAATTGGGGCTCGTCTTTGTTCTGTTTGCGCCAGTGTAAAGTTGATTATTTCTTTTTTAATCCAGCCACAAAAAACATTGGTATAAACAGCAAAGTTAACATTTGAAGTTGTTTCTATATATAGGGTGACGTACACAGTCTGATACATCTCATCAATTAAATGTTCATAAATTAGCTTTTTATGAATTGTGTGCAACTGTTCCAAAACCTCTTTTTAGAAAGTCACAGAAAGACAAGCAACCAAGTCTTACCTTTACAATATTATTTAAAAATGCAAATGCATAACATGAAGTTTACAGTTTGTTTAAGAAACCGTAAACACAAATGGTCCCCACTTGTCTATGCAATGAAGTTTGCTATTAAAACTAGGTTTTATATTAGTTTACCTTTCTCAAATAGCAACAGCTTTAAATAGATATCAAAAACAGATTTTGGCATCTCTCATCTGCATCAGGATAACTGTTTTAATTTAAGAAATAAACAGTATTTTATTAATGAAAGTTAAATGAAGCGAATGTGCAGCTACTCAAATTTAAAGATATAATGAGTAAATACAATTTCTGCATAGAATAGCGATACTTGGTAATCTGTATAATATCTGTATTTGGTAAATGGATATTTGTTTTCGTGTCAGCCTTAAGGCATAATTCGGTGGGCGCAGGAGAGGGCCTCTCTCCCACTATGATTCCTGTTCTTACCTCAATACTTTGGATGCAGCCTTTCCGAAACAGTCTGGCCAAGTCATTGTGCGCAGTGCCAGACGAAAGGTCCTCCTCGCGCCTGAATCCCATCTTTCATTCATACATGCCCGCTGAAACATCAGTCAGGGGGTGGGGGGTGGGGGAGCAGGAACTCTCTTTGGCTATCTCACCTGTCAATCTGTACTCTCCTATAAAAGCTTGATCACAACTCCTGGGTTTCGTCTTGTGTTGGTGTCTTACGGGTCTTTTCTTCACGGTGAGGTTTGCGGAAGCCAGGGGTCCTATCTTTGGAGCTCAGGCGCTGTGCCTCTACATAGGCTGTATCCTAATCCTATCTCTACTAGCCAAGCTCAACTCTCACAGCTCTGGCCTCTAACTGTCTTCTTATTCACAGGTCCTTTCGGGGCTCACGACCCGGCACCAGAGTAACTCTTCCTGTTTCCAGGTCCGAGACCTTTCTGCCCCTTGGGAAGCCGAGTCTGCCCAGGCTACTAGAACGTGGTCCTCCGAGCAGTAGGGGCTCACCCTTCCTATATGTTTTCGCTTCCAACCATATAGAACTCTCTCATGGGTATTTGTTTCCCAGACCAAGCGAGGAAGCTCCTCTAGGTCCTCTGAGTAGTGAGAGTCTGTCCTGTCTGTCTTCTAACACTCAGCCCTCATCTGTGCCCCGTGAACCACAAATTAGAACTTTCTGGCAGGTCTTAAGGAGGCTTTTGGGGGCTGCGAGTGTGTTGAATATTGATCTTTTTTTAATAAAAATGTTTTGCTCTTCACTCTTAACACGGGAGTGCTGCTATCTTTTTATATTAGTACTATTTAGGGTAGAGGATGGCCACAGAGGAACTATGGAAGTGTGTGCCTCTTTCTTGGTTAGAAGTGGAGGTGAAAGCTGGAGTACAGAGCTTATTTTTCATTGTCCTGTCAGTGCACCTCAATACCATCCACCAGAGAGTAATTACTGCCGAGGCAGCTCACCTTTGTCAGTCCCTGCGTTATTCTCTGTGCATTGCCTCTATGAGCTGAGATCCACTCGGTGACAAGTGTGATTTCAGATTACAAGTCTCCCATCCATAAGGAATTCTTCCAAATGTAGCATCTAAGGATGTTACCATGTATTAAGAACATTTCAAGTTACATTTTTTTTAAGGATGCGTATTATTTTTACAGTGTCCTGGAAAAGTTTCACTGAAGGTGGTTGCATAAGGCAGAGGTTCACAGAAGTATAGGTTCAGGCCTTACAATATGTTTTACCACAGCAACTAAAAGCCAATCCAGTCCTTTCAGCATGTACTGTAACTGTCACTAAACTGTCAAAGCTGGTATTATGAGGTCCCTCTGATAAAACAGCAATCTCCTCAGATGGGCTGTCCTGGGTAGCTACTGCAGTATGAGTATAGTAATTTTATATATGGGACCTTGTCGCCTTGTGGTTTCTTCTTGATAGTCGGTGCATCTGTATCCTACACTGCAACTGGAATATTAGAGACCTCAATATCCAGCAACTGGGAAGGAGTATGTAAGAAGTAATTGCTTTCTTACAGTGAATTAAACTGGTATCCCTCCAAGTCACAACAGGCTTTGCATTTGAGCATTCCTAAACACTCCACAGGAGAACCATGTCTAAATATTTAGTTGACCTAATAATGTTTTACTGGTCTATGTATAATGACAGGGAACATAGTTTGTATTGAACTGCAGGGTAAATTCTCTTTTGCTGATTTTACACTTTCCTTATGGAATTCTCAAGCCTCTGGCATGACACAGTTTAAAAATAACTTTCTACTTTCATTTTTGAAAATAATCCTTTGCAAGATAAGTTATTTCCAATGCATATATTAGCAGCTGTTGATATAGACTAGTCATAATTTACATATTGGCTCAATTTAACCCAATTGTTTTCTCCAAGTTTGTTAATATTATCGTATTCCTTTGAATTTAAGACACACTTTTTAACCTGCATCTTAAATTCGAGTACAGTAGTGATGCGTGTATTAAAGTCACAAACAAAAGACATGACTACCTGAGTACACAAACAGCAACGTGACTGACTGCTGAGAAAAGTGAACAAAGACATGACTGCCCGAGTACACAAGCAGCAACGTGACTGACTTCCGAGAAAAGGTGAACAAAGACGTCACTGCCCGAGTACACAAACAGCAACGTGACTGACTGCCGAGAAAAGTGAACAAAGACGTGACTGCCCGAGTACACAAACAGCAACATGACTGACTGACGAGAAAAGATGAACAAAGACATGACTGCCCGAATACACAAGCAGTAACGTGACTGACTGACGAGAAAAGATGAACCAAAACATCTCGTGTCATCCATGACATACAGGCAGCCATTTCAAACAAGCATCATTAGCCTCATGAGGAATTCAAAGAGAAGCTTTTACAATTTCAACATTTCTAACAAACAGTACCAGCTTTGAGAGATCGGAAATGCTGATCAGACCCCCATATTTTTCAGCATGCCAAGCAATACCACAGTTCACAGATTGGGAGATTTGGGAGGTGTGTGTAATCCCGACTGAAAATGAGAAGCAATACAAAACTGTAATGCTCTGTGTGGTAGCAGATGGCCGCAAACTACCTCCACATTTGTAACTGAGGTTGTATCTTTGTAAATGCATATTTATTTGATGTTTTATTTTTTCCTCAAATTGAAGGTGGGAAATTTGGGCTGCGTCTTAAATTTAAGGGCATCTTAAATTCAAAGGAATACGATACTTTGAAAAAAGTAATATACTGTTGATTAGCCTACTGATGATTGGCTCCAAAAAGTAATCTGTTGCATATTGCTGATTAATTCCTTATTAAGCAATATTAATGATTATTGATTACTTATATATTTTTGAATATCTCTACCTCAGAATCGGACATAGATCAGATATGTGATTTTTTAATCCCAGACCCCTGTGCTAATTGGCTAGTTGCATACCAGTTAATAGAACGGCATTGAAACATCTCATTTGTTTCTTTCAGAAAGGTCTTTCAGTGGGAATAGGGCATATAATTGAAAGTTAAAAAAGAGACACCCTTTGTAGCACTGAGTGGCATAATATAGAAACACATTTTCTTTTAGTTTTGCTTGACAGCTCCACTTCTTTTTTTCTTCTCACTATCTAGCTTCAATATTCTGGGTTGGATGTGGATATTCCAAAGGGATTGTGGATTGTGAATAACAGTGCCTCGCAGCCTCTGAAATGTTTTTTTTTTTTTTAAAGATATTTACACTTTTTGGTACGAGGCATTAATGATTGTGATATTATATATATGCTGTGCATCAAAAGAAACATATCACTTATATTTGAGCATCAAAAGAAACATATCACTTATATTTGGATAAAATTCACTAGATGTGATAAAAAAATGACAAACTGTGTTTTAGAGCAGGTACAGTGACTTTTTATTGAGCTGATTAACAATTGACATCATGAAGAAGTTGCAAAATGATCTGTTGATCTTGAGCAGGTGATGTGACGCTTGGTCTCCCAGTTCATGGCCTGTCATTGACAGAGTGTGTCTGGTTATACCATCTCGCAGGTTTGAAATTGCTGGCTGTGAGCTCCCAAGACGGCGAGCCACATTACGCTGCCCTAGTCCAGCCTCCAACATGCCGATTGCCTGAAGGCGCTGCTCTCTTGACAGACGTGGCAATTGTTATTTTTTTTCTGTGATTTTCTTTATTGCTTTTATTCAAGCTTGCAATTCAACAGCTGAAATCACTCCATATCCAGTGTCCAATCAACTGGATCACTAATAAGGTGATTAAGTGCATATGCTTCAGTCATAGTCACTCAAGCGTGTCATGGTCAAGGATGAATGATCGACTGATTAAAAAGAAACCAAAAACATTTTGTCAATGTCCATCATTTATATACCTAGTGTTATAATTGTGATAAGTTTATTTTGATGCTCGGTATATTAAACGGTGGTGTGACAGCGTTGACAAATGAAATCACGGTGTGTGTATAAACCAGTTTACTGCTGTCAGAGGCAGTGTGGCATCGATGACAACCCTTAATTGCAGTTGTACCTGAAGGCGGCAGGAGTGTTTGAAACATCTACAGAGACCTTTCTGGGGAGCAGTAAAAACATCACAACATAGGCATTGCAGAATAACATGCAGCTTTCTTTCTGTTTGACTTAACCTCAGGTGCATTTGGGGAAGAAAGAACATTGTGACCTTGCAGCTGCATATAGTCACAAAACGCTGTACCAGTCAATAACCTATTAATATTACAGCTCCTTGGGTAATCTCAAGCCTGTCCTTCTATTTCGCAAAGGATTTACTGTGGCCATAGCCCGAGTGATAGCATTGTGCATGCATGAATACCTTTGTACCCCCTGAGAAATACAATGCATAATGAAAAATATTCCTTAAAGAATTATAAATCATTGAGTATAACAGTGCTGCTTACAGCTGTTAATAGTTCAGGGGGCTTGTAATGTGTATTTGTATAGAAAGTTTATAACATGAAGAGATTGCTCCCTTTGCCTGCTGTAGGAAAATTACTAGAAAGTCCTTCAGCTTTGAGATGAACTCAGAAAGTTTACTTTGGGGATTTTCTTTTCACACTCATCCTGAGTTGATGAAATGTAAGATTGTCCATCACTTTTAAATGCAATTTCATGTACAATTCATGTATTGTTACATCAGGGTAAACAGAGTGACAGTTTAGGACTTTGTAATACACTTTCTAATGGCCGTGGCAATTTCAAGAAGGTATGAATGCTTCAGTTTTATTTATTCTTGCATTTATTTAGAAATAGTTAAGGTTAGTAAAAAAAGGTGGATTATCTCAAGATTTTGGCACATGTTATTGCATACTAAACTCAGTACAGCTATGGCCAATCACCCTATAGAATGAACACATTTTGCTTTATAAAGTCAAGTGAAACCTGCTGAATACTGTTATGTTAACATACTGAATTACATACCGCTTTGTAGTTTTCCATGTACTTAACAATAGACATCACTATTATGACATCACAATTTGACATCACTATTATGGCTTCTGGTAGACTTTTGTGATATCATTTTGTATTTTCTAATTAATCTAAATTATGTTCATATATATATATATATATATATATATATATATATATATATATATATATATATATATATATATATATATATATTGCATATGTAGCATATCATATTGCATCCATGCATATTGTAGCTGTGTAATAAGTCCTTTAAATATCACATATTACATATAATGTTATGGAACCTGCTCTGTGACCCAGGGTGATTACTGTACTCATCCCATGAGTGTGGATGGATAAGCAATTTACCTTATGGCTTTGTGTGTCCTTCTGGGTATGTACTGCTAGAATATTTATTTCTTGTAATCATGCTGGGGTTAACATTACTACACCCTTATATGCTACTTTTTTGTTTTATCCATTGCTTATCAGTTTTTTTTTTAAATCTAATTTGATATGCCAAAGTAGAAGAGGAGTAAGGACACTTCCACATGGTAGTGTCTGTAGTGTGTGAACCACCGGGGACCCCTAAGGAATGGTTTCCATCCTCTCCCTTTTTGTTGTAGAGTTGAGTGTACAGTAGTCGTATAGCCAAGGATAAAGGGTACATCCTTTTAAATAATGTTCTCATTTCTCATTGGTACAACAATAATTCTGTATGGTTAATATGTGGTTCCTTTTTTGCAAGAGGTATATATTTGAATCCAACCTGACCCACTGAAGTCCTTAAGACTGAGGTTTCAAAAAGGTCAAATTTCCTGCTGCACAAGAAGTTAAGGTAAACAAAATGGTCCACACCAGTCAAATAAGTGAAAATAACGCCTGAAAAACAAATCACGTTTGTGAGAATGTTGTTATTGCTAATGAGAGTTTAGAAAACCTGGGTTATCACCCCTTCAGCAGCCTATTGTGAACAGTAGGAGGTTGTTGTACTCACTTAACAACCTGCTCAGCTTCATTGAGGCAGGAGGAATCCAAATCTTACAGCTTAAAATACACATCAAATGCATAAATGGGAGGGGAGAAAGTACTCATTAAACAAGCTGACAAAATTAGAAAATTTAGAATTATGCAAAGTTTGACAGCTTTTCAAATCGAGATCCACATCCAAAACGTTTTTTTTTTTTTTTTCTGACAGGGTCTTGAATTACTAACAAGCCTGTGAAAACAAACTGCAGTCTGGTTAATCTTCTCAAACCTGAATTCCAAAATGCGGGATTGTGTCAATTCAGCGACTTGGGTGTGATCTCCATTTCCATGTAATTTTAATGAAAATGTTATTGACTGCTGAGCCAAGTGGAAAACATGAAACTAATTATTTGAACTATTCAGCTGCCCACTGGTTCTGCAACCAACCAGATATTTGTGTTTGTTCGCTGCTTATTCAAGAACACATTAAAAAAAATAAATACTCTGCATGAGTTGTTTCTTTCAAGATGCCCAAAGGCTGCACCAAGCAGATGGACAGGATGAAGATTGCTTTTTGTGACAATTTAACAGTCCTCTTATTTTTTTGGTGTTTATAGAACTCATATTAGGGAGCAGTTAATTTTTCTGTTTTTTTTTTTTTTTTGGGGGGGGGTTGCATGGGGGGGGTTGTAACATATTTAAGTAAAGCCACTAGAGTGTGTTAGAAATTGCCAGAAGTTTGTCTCTCACAGCCTCTCTTCTGAAAAGTGGCATATGAGACTGTCCATGGCTGCCAGTAGTGTTACTTGGTTTATTTGAGTGCTGTATAATCATCGTTCAAATAGACTTATATTATAGAGGAATGCTTATATTGAGGTACATGCATATGTACACTTACTGGAATAGGGAAGCTGAGATACTGTAGAACTTATGGAAGCTTCAAGGCCGGAGCTGGAATTTATTTCAGAACAGCTAGAAGCTCAGTATTGATTTATAGAGCCATCAAACCTTACTCAGACCTACTCGGAGCAATTGTAATTATCATAAAAGGTAGAAGAACATCAACATTGAACACATAATAGAGCACTCCTTGGTTTCAAAACTTCCATTGACAAGACCCTATGTGAAATTTGTGACAGTTTTATTTATTTATTTATTTAAACCCAATTTGAATGAGTAAGAACTACTCAGGATGATTGCATCAGGAAACATCATAAAGATGTAGAACCATAGAATATGAATACCTCCTGAGTTACAAAGGCTGGGCCACTTGCATATGAGACAAGTTCTTTATACACGCATATATATATATATATATATATATATATATATATATATATATATATATATATATATATATATATATATATATATATATATAATATAATATTTATATATTATAGATATATGTATATATTATATATCATTATATATATATATATATCTAACTAAGATATCATTGATATCATTTTCTCAACCATTTACCACTCACTGCAAGAAATAGCAACTGATGCTATTTTGAATGCTGTGTAAGTCAGACAGTAAGCTTACCTCCACTACAAAAAAAAACAAACAGACAATGGGAACATCTGGTCAGTTTATAATGATAATCATACACCTTTCTTTTAAAGGTCAAAGGTTATACATGCAGATTTACAAGAATATCTGTCAGGTAGTCAACCTTTTTTTTTTTTTTAAACATGTAAATAAAACTGTCACCATTTGTTTTTGCCTCTGGTTTGAAAGTTTGATTACAGAACACTACACACAGCTGTCAGATCTCTTTAGCAGGTTGCCCTGGTCTGCACCTAGAAGGCATATTAGTGCTTTATTCAACACTTGAAACGCAGACAGTTCTCAGTGCTGTGGATAACCCCTTGGGAATCAAATGCCAAGCAAGACTTGTTGCTGAATCCATTTGTAAACGTAGACTAGCCACTAGTATTGACAGTTATTTGAGATCACATAACTTTTTGGTATGCTGACAAGTTAAGCTGTTTGGTATTGTACAAAGATTCTCGAGCAGGTTCAGAAGCATTTAAACTAGAAAGGAAGGGGGGAGAAATCAACAAAAAAACAGAAGGGAGACCGCATCAAAACAAGAACAACAACTCAGGTAAGACAACCATTAAATGTATTTATCTAAATGCTAGAAGTATCAGAAACAAAATTCTAGAACTTGAAGCTACTGCACTAACAGGTAACTATGATGTGATAGGTGTTACAGAAACGTGGTTGTCTGAGAGTGATGGGGACGAATATAATATTTGTGGGTATACACTGTATAGGAAAGACAGGCAGGACAGAAGAGGAGGAGGGGTAGCGCTATACATAAGAAACAGTCTTGAAGCCCAGGTGTTAAACCTGGACAAAGAAAATAAAACCGAATCAATATGGGTCAGAATAACTGACAAAAATTCAAAGGGCATAATAATAGGAGCATGCTATAGACCGCCAGATTCAGACGGTGAGCACAATAATCTGTTATACAATGACATTAGAAATGCGTGTAGCAAAGGAGAAGCCATACTAATGGGGGATTTCAACTTCCCCCAAATAAAATGGGAAAACCCGGTGGGTAGCACGAAGGATGAAATAGAAATGGTGGAAATGACAAATGACTGCTTCCTAACACAATTTGTCAAGGCACCGACTAGAGGGGAGGCATGCCTTGATTTAGTCTTTTCAAATAACGAAGATAGAATAACTAAAACAGAGGTCAGAGAACCACTGGCAAACTCAGACCACAACATGGTCTCATTTGAAGTGTTTTTTAAAACCCCAAAAGTAATGACTAGAGCTAAGGTTTACAATTTTAGAAAAGCAAACTATGAAGGTATGAAACAGAGACTAACAGAAGTAGATTGGAGTAAAATAGAGAAAACACCCACAGAAGAAGGATGGTTGTTCTTCAACAATGTAGTACTAGAGGCGCAAAACAATTACATCCCTAAAGTAGACAAATCTAAATGTAAAACTAAATTGCCAAAATGGTTTAATAGATCCATTAAAAAAAAATATTCAGCGAAAAAAGGCACTTTACAGAGCATTAAAAAAGGACCAAAAAGAAAGTACGCAGAAAGAGTACACAGAACTGCAAACGCAAGTCAAAAAGGAAGTTAGAAAGGCCAAGAGAGAAATAGAAATGAACATTGCTAAGGGAGCTAAAACCAATTCCAAAATGTTTTTCCACTATTACAACAGCAAGTGAACATTCAAAGAGGAGATTAAATGTTTAAGAGATACAAATGGCAAAATCGCAGATGAAGAAAAAAAAATAGCAAATATATTAAATGATTACTTTTCACAAGTTTTTACAAAGGAAGATACTGACAACATGCCCCACATGTCATCCAGTTCCTATCCAGTTTTAAATAACTTTAGCATAACTGAGGCAAAAGTGCTAAAGGGACTAGGAGCTCTTAAAATAAACAAATCCCCTGGGCCGGATGAGATCCTCCCAGTAGTACTCAAAGAAATGAAAGAAGTAATTTACAAACCGCTAACCAAGATCATGCAGCATTCTCTTGACACAGGAGTGGTACTGACAGACTGGAAAATTGCAAACGTAATACCCGTCCACAAAAAGGGAAACAAAACTGAACCAGGTAACTATAGACCAGTAAGCCTGACTTCTATTATATGCAAACTTATGGAAACTATAATAAGATCCAAAATGGAAAATTACCTATATGGTAACAGGGTCCTGGGAGACAGTCAACATGGTTTTAGTAAAGGGAGATCGTGTCTAACTAACCTGCTTGATTTTTTTGAGGATGCAACATCGATAATGGATAATTAACTCCCATTGTAGCATGTCAAAAAGGTATAAAGTACTATATCATGAAAATGACAGTATTTTAGTGAAATTAAACATGGTTGTGAGGCATTGAAACAGTAACTGAAGCAGTGTCCAATATACACTTGAAAAGCCAAAAGGTAATGGGAGTAATGAATGGGATTTGAGAACTACAACTGGTAGAGTAAAATGGAGTATTGAAAACAGGATAGTTTGTGAAACCTTAAAACATAAGCTTTATGCTGACAGTAGATTTTCAATAGCAGCTAGGACCACATGGTTACACAATACCCAGAAAAAGATGACAGTCACGACAGTTATCATCAATTACACGACAGCTGTCGTAAATTGCACGACAGCTATCATAAATTATACGACATTACCGGATTACTGCTAATTACCAGCTATGGTACAGAGCGAAGTAAAATAAATCAGTCCAGCTTTCATGCAGTTGCTTCATTAATCAGTACATGACTTAACAACCTCACTTTTTCTATAGAGCACACTGCGTTTATTGTACCTGTTTTATCAAGACTTAGCTATTTTACATCCGCTAGAAAGAGGGTCAAACTATGAATTTGGTCTACTTAACAGCAAGTCACATTGACAAATCCAGCTGTTTTGCAGTTGAAATAAAGCTGAAGTTAAATGGCATATTTTTGCTTGTCTCAGTGGATTTATTAGGTTTCCTGTCTTACTGTTACCCATCTCAGCCTCAGCGCTCTAAACGTTAAGTCTTGTTTTCGTTGTGCTTCCGAGGTCTTCCTATTAATCTTCAAACCCACTAGCAATCACTGTTGATTTACAAACTCTTCAAACACTTGCCTGATATTTATCTTCTGAATCTAAAGACCAACAAAGCCAGGTCCTTAACCCTCTGGGGCAGTCAGGACAATGATTTCCAATTCAAATTATATTATGTTGAATGTGTTTAGATCCATTGGACTGTATACTACTGTCCCTAAGTACATTTCCAAATCTGCTTGAACTTGTCATGAACATGCTCCTAATCTTCTAATACATTGGTGCGTCCATTATTTAAGTATAGGAGGCTTAAATTATTGAAATGTGTTGTAAGTGATTGAGGATGTATTTGGAAAGTAAACTAGATTTGCATTAATTTAGTGAACTCTACATATTTCAATCTAAACAAAAAAGTATAAGCACGGTTTGAATAAGCAAGATTGCAGATTATCAGTTATATTTGACCCTATTTCTCTACAACAGCAGCATATTGTCTTTTTCTTACATCAAAATAACTTTTCATAAATCAGTAACACAAACTAATAACACAGTAATTAATGGTTAAGAATAATTAGAAAATATACTGCAATTTTCAGTCATGCACAGACAAATGTCAGTAAAATTAATGACAGTCAATTGAACTATTCCTTGTTAAGTATTGTCAGAAAATGCAGCAATTAGAGAAGTCCTAAACAGAGATGTTAGGCTAGCCTCTATAACCAATTGGAAGGGAATTCTGACAAGACTTTGTAAAGCAAGCATAACCAACAGACCTATATCTAAGAATGTAACTGTTACAGCTCTCAAGCAGAATATTGGGGTAGATGTAGTAAAGTGTTGCATCTGTTGCAATAGTCGCAAACCAGTTTCAAACATGTCGGAAGTCTGGTGTGAAATGTACTAAACATGCGCAATGCTGTTAGCAACTTTTTAGAGAATGCTTTGCGGCAGCAGCTTTTCTTTGTGGTTCAACGTAGATGAATATGTAACTATGGGTGTTCCTGCATAATTTCGCAAAAATGGGGGTTCACAAATATTCTAATGAGATGTACCAAGGCTGCAGACAATTGTGACACTTACAATTGCATCAGTGTGTTCAGAACTTTTGAAAGCATGTTTTAACCAGTGGCAATTGTTGATGGTATTTGCCAGTTGTGCTCAATGGATTTTTGAGTACCTCATTTTCACTGGTCAGGGTGTACTTACAAGCCTTGAAAATAAATTTCTATGACATTTCTGGTTTTCGCAGTGTGTTGGGAGCAATAGACTACACACATGTACCATTAACCCCTCCAGCTTATTCTGAGCATCTGTATAGGACTGTGATCTATTTAGTGTTAATTGTCTGGGCTACTAAGTAGGCGAAGTTAAAAATAATAATTTAAATTAAATTTAAAAAAAAAACTAAAATCATTTAGTTTCAATTTAAAATAATCTTTTATTCACATTGTACACCAATATGTACAATGCTGCAGCATGATTTATTTAGTGTTACCGGGAGCTGTACAGTACACTGTATAGGCCTACTGTACAGATTTATATTGTTACATAATGTAATGTGTAGCCTACCCAAAACACATTATGTCGGACAAACATGTCTGGTTTAGCAAGGGGCTAATGAAGTTTTTGGGGGGTGAAGGTTGGGGCCCCACTATAGAATCTGATGGGAGTAAACTGCCTTTCATTTTTTATATAGTGTATTACTTCAAATTAGCGCCGCAGCATTTATTTTAAATTGTTAAAAACGGCTGCGGCACTTACAGTAATTAAGGTTGCATTTATTCGAGGGTAACTTTTATCAAAAATACTATGGTTTTTGAACGGTGCAGTATTTTATTATGAGGAACCAGTTTGCCTTGTGTCATGTGCAGTTATATGCATGGACAACCTGTGGAAGATGGTCCTTTCTCAGCATCTGTAGCAGCGTCCGGTTGACACTTTCAGCAGGGTTGCCTTGGGGGTGATATGGGGTTGGCTCTAGTTGGAGGTAGTCAATGGAGACAAGCTAACAGTGGGAATTGTTAGTGATGTTTCCCATTGATGCCCTTAAATGAGTGTTGGGCTTGTTCTGTTGAATGCAGGAACATTTTCTTGTTATATATTCCTCAATGTCTTACTTCATGAATGGCAAATATAAGCTATCCCTACCCATACTGGTGACCATCTCTGTTCCAACATGACCTATGTCATTATGAATATGTTTCAAAACAGCCTTTTTGAACCTTTCAGGTAAGACCAGTTGAATAAGCGTATATACTGATGTTAAGGGCTTACTGATGTCAGGTTTGTTTAGTGATGTACTGTTAATGCCCGTGGGACCTCATTTTCTTGTGCTACGTGACTCCCTTGCCATGTTGCACAGACTGAATCAGGAGACAGTTCCTCTGTATACTTTACCATGTACCTGTCTATATCAAGGAGATACCTGGAAAGTGTATCAGCATCGATATTGACCTTTCCATGTCTATTTTTTATGTCAAATCTAAAATCAGCTAACTCCCCTACCCAGCGGTGACCAACAGTTTTTAGTTTTGCTGTACTTAAGATATAAGTTAAGGAGTTATTGTCTGTGTAGATAGTGAAATGGGGGGCATAAAACAGGTAATCTCGTCATTTCACTGACTTTCGTTTGGAGTAGCATTTGCCTAGCTATCTCCTTTTGCTCTTCATCTAGGTGACTTAAGTCTACAGGGGGTTTCACAGGGCCGTTGATGATATTTTACTTTCATCTCTTGGGCTGTTTCTGACCGACGTAAGTTTTCCCACAGCTGTCTTTAGTTGTGTTAGTTGTATTAGCTGGGGCAGTCATAAGGATGGTCTGCATACTCTATTACTGTTTGACTAGGCAGTATTGTGTAATGTCTAGTGTAGTTGCTAATGGGTACTATATGTCTAGCTGTTCCAAATACATCTTTTGGCTCACATAAGGCCACAGTTTTGTTACTCTTAGGCTTAAATGCACTCTGCATTTAGCATGGACTGTAGTGGCCCTGATCTGAATAACATTTACTATAACACTGGCCTTGTCTTTTTCGATTCTCATAGCCCTGCTAAGAAGATTGGCTAGAGTTGAAATGGCTTCCTATGCCCCACATACATACCCTTTAATCAGTTCCCCTGTTACATTGCCTAGCAATGGCCTCTCTAGCATCATGTGAGTTACCAAAAATGGTACCCAAATGGAGGGATTAGAGTGACCATCTCCTGGCAGGTCCACTTGCACCTTGAGGCAGCCAATTGCTGTGTCCCTCCTCTCGACAGATAAAACAGTGGTTACAGGTATTATTCCCTTGACGCATACAACCTTGGCAAACTTTACAATTCTCTTTCTTTGGTGTCTGAGAGGTACCTGTACTGCATAAACATAGGCATCCTGATTGTTGTGGCTTTTTCAGCATTGCAGCTTGAGCTCTCAAGTCATCAATTGTTTTTGAGTGGATTCCACCCCTGCCTGCCAAGCTTTTAAATGTATGATTTCCTTCGGTCCCTTTACTGGATCACCCTCTAATTGAGCGCTATCTGATTGTGCCATTTTGTTGTGAGAGGCTTGGCCAAGCTTTCGCTTCCTTTCACTTTCGTCACTTATGATCTTAATAAGTCTTAGTAGTACTTAATCAGAGGCTGAGATGTCAGACAGGAAAGGTTTTAATCCCTTCATATGTCACTATGCTTTGTACTCAGCCCCTGGTAGAAAGTGTGGAGAAATACACCCTGGACCATGGCAACATCATATTTTAATATCTGTGTCAGCATGTGATGTATAAAAACTAATTTAAAGATTAATTTTTACATAAAGGCTTTTCTTCTCCAAAATTGCAGTCTCAGTGTATCTGTATCTACAATAAAAGAAAAAAATATGTACAGTGGCTTGCGAAAGTATTGACCCCCCCTTGGCATTTTTCCTATTTTGTTGCCTTACAACCTGGAATTAAAATGGATTTTTATTTGGATTTCATGTAATGGACATACACAAAATAGTCCAGATTGGTGAAGTGAAATGAAAAAAATAACTTGTTTAAAAAAATTCTAAAATATAAATAACGGAAAAGTGGTGCATGCATATGTATTCACCCCCTTTGCTATTAAGCCTCTAAATAAGATCTGGTGCAACCAATTACCTTCAGAAGTCACATAATTAGTTAAATAACGTCCACCTGTGTGCAATCTAAGTGTCACATGATCTGTCACATGATCTCAGTATATATACACCTGTTCTGAAAAGCCCCAGAGTCTACAACACTACTAAGCAAGGGGCACCATGAAGACCAAGGTGCTCTCCAAACAGGTCAGGGACAAAGTTGTGGAGAAGTACAGATCAGGGTTGGGTTATAAAAAAATATCCGAAACTTTGAACATCCCACAGAGCACCATTAAAGCCATTATTAAAAAAATGGAAAGAATATGGCACCACAACAAACCTGGCAAGAGAGGGCCGCCCACCAAAACTCACGGACCAGGCAAGGAGGGCATTAATCAGAGAGGCGACAAAGAGACCAAAGAAAACCCTGAAGGAGCTGCAGAGCTCCACAGCGGAGATTGGAGTATCTGTCCATAGGACCACTTTAAGTTGTACACTCCACAGAGCTGGGCTTTACGGAAGAGTGGCCAGAAAAAAGCCATTGCTTAAAGAAAAAAATAAGCAAACACGTTTGGTGTTCGCCAAAAGGCATGTGGGAGACTCCCCAAACATATGGAAGAAGGTACTCTGGTCAGATGAGACTAAAATTGAGCTTTTTGGCCATCAAGGAAAACGCTATGTCTGGCGCAAACCCAACACCTCTCATCACCCCGAGAACACCATCCCCACAGTGAAGCATGGTGGTGGCAGCATCATACTGTGGGGATGTTTTTCATCGGCAGGGACTGGGAAACTGGTCAGAATTGAAGGAATGATGGATGGCGCTAAATACAGGGAAATTCTTGAGGGAAACCTGTTTCAGTCTTCCAGAGATTTGAGACTGGGACGTTCACCTTCCAGCAGGACAATGACCCTAAGCATACTGCTAAAGCAACACTCAAGTGGTTTAAGGGGAAACAGTTAAATGTCTTGGAATGGCCTAGTCAAAGCCCAGACCTCAATCCAATTGAGAATCTGTGGTATGACTTAAAGATTGCTGTACACCAACGGAACTCATCCAACTTGAAGGAGCTGGAGCAGTTTTGCCTTGAATGATGGGCAAAAATCCCAGATCCTAGATGTGCCAAGCTTATAGATACATACCCCAAGAGACTTGCAGCTGTAATTGCTGCAAAAGGTGGCTCTACAAAGTATTGACTTTGGGGGGGTGAATAGTTATGCACGCTCAAGTTTTCTGTTTTTTTGTCTTATTTCTTGTTTGTTTCACAATAAAAAATATTTTGCATCTTCAAAGTGGTAGGTATGTTGTGTAAATCAAATGATACAAACCCCCAAAAAATCAATTTTAATTCCAGGTTGTAAGGCAACAAAATAGGAAAAACGCCAAGGGGGGGTCAATACTTTCGCAAGCCACTGTAATTAGGATGCCATTGCAATTCATTTCAATGCTTAATAACTTTGAAATATGTAGAATGGACGCATGCGAGATGACTCAATTACAGGCTTGCGTTACTTTTCATGGAAATAATGTATCATGTCTGCTCAGCTTGCTGTGCAGCAGGTGTTTTATGAAATTACAATGGCAGTGGGCAGGAATCGGGATTAAAAAGTACTTTCCAGGGGGAGCAGCTGAGTGCGTTGCACAGGACATTGACAACCGGTGGCACCCATGATAGAGCGTTTTGCTTGTCAGTATTCCAGCCATGTGCTGCACTTCACAGTGGTGCCTGCAATATCGTCTCCCTGCACTCTGTAGCCCTGGAGGAATCCCATAGCCACACTGTGCTGAGGAGGAGATCAGACCTGGATCAATTTTTTATGTTATGCATTATAATTGATTCGGTGTATACACGTGCGCACACACACACACACACACAGCATTATTAGAAATGCCAGTCATAGCACTGACAAAGGCCTCCATGTGTAACAACCTCAATAATAAGGGTGAAACACTCCCAGTAGGCCTTAAGTGGATACTGCCTCAAACACAAACTATGAATTATAAAGGAACAGCAAACACTGAGTTACAGCAACAAATAAGGATAAAGGGTTGTGGCAAAGTGGCTAGTGGAGGGGAACAGGTATAGCGGTGATGCGATGCAGGAGTGACAGGCAGACAACAGTTTCCAGTGAAAAGGTGCTTTTATTTATAATCCAGGTCTGGTGACTGTAAAATAATAAATCCCCGGCGATACACAACCATGTGTAAAACTCGGAGATAACAAAAACGGCACAGTCCAGAACAAAAATGAACCCACGGTCACCAGTCCTGGGTGAGTGCAGACGTGAGGGTGCGTGGTGAATACACAGATACGGTGGTGTGCAGGGGTGCTCCGGACAGTGCTGACCCTTTGCGACAGCTCCGGAGTAGTGCTCTAACTGTCTACTGTGAAACAAACACAGACAGTTAATAAACAAACACAACACGTAATCACAAAAACACTGCGAGTTCCACTCTCGCTCCTTCTTCCTCCAAACCTTCTACCCAAATGAAGGAAAAGATCAGCGTTACCCTGGCCCCTATATGTAATCCTGCATGATATCTAGGTAAACGGTTGCAGCTGCCTTATTACTTGCAGCTGCCTCTCGTTTACCTTTCAAATCAATACGGTCTTACAACAGAGTCGCGCTTCTTTCCAGGCTGACTCACTTCCCTGACCAGGAAACGAACTGTCAGGCCAGCCCTTCCAGATACTTCTCCTCTCGTTCTTTAGCGCCCTCACAGGTCGGGAGGAAGATTCATCACCAGAACTCATGTTTCCATCACAAGGGTAAACAGTTGAAAGATAAACCAGAGTATTTATTAATCCCACCAAACACTTGTGTAAACTGGGCTAAATACAAACACATTAATCAAAAGAGTAGTTAGCAAACATTAAACCAATTTATAGAAAAGCCAGTATTAAAAATAGCAGGCTTGAAAACTGACATCATTATCAATTAATATTATTAATTGGTAAAGGTAAATCAAAGCAAAGTATAACACCCATTAGGCTAGATCTGTTCTATAATTTCTACTGCAATAGATAAAATAAAGGAAAAGAAGAAAAAAATAACATACTCTGAAACATGGAAATGTAAGAACAAGGCAGTACAAATACCAACAAAAAACCCCCAAAAACGGTATTTGAAACTATTATTATGGAGAGTCAATAAACAAAAAACAAAATATATTTAGCAGTCTCTTAGGAAACAAATCTGAAGTAATCAAAAATAAACAACTCTGCAACATGTCGAAATCAGTTATTATAAAAAATATCTAAAAAAAAAAGAAACCTCCAAAATAACCAAAGCAGAATGTCCCATTCGAAAACAGTAGGTATAAACAACAAAAACTGGTTGGATATCACCCAGTCACGGAGTAGCCACTGTTTAATTCTCCACCAGTAGCAATCATTGTTGTTATAAATCCACACCAGAAAACAGGTGAGTTAAAGTAGCAAAAAATTAAATAAAAAGATTGCAAAGTAACAAAAAAAGAAAAAGATAAACAAAACAATTACAGGTCGCGAAGTATAATGTTAGCTCAGCTGTTTAAACTGTGCCAGGTCTAAAGCCAGGCCTGTAATTATTTTCATAAACATCACATTTTGTGATCATGAACAAAACTACAGGAAAGGACTTCTGCAGCCTAACAAAGCTCTAAATTGAGCTGTAGCTTTGTTTTCTAATAGCACGAAAAAGACAGTCAGCCACTTGCCTTTTCCCTCTTCTTTTTAAACTATACTGTGAAACTGAATGTACGCTAGTACAAACTCCACCCTCAATCAGATTAGAACACCAGTATCCTAGAGTAAGCGCACTGAGAAAAAAATACTCTAACTATCTTAATAAACTAACACGGAGAGAGTTTAAAAAAAACAAAAAAAAAACAACCGGTGCGAACCTAAACAGCTGTCCTAAGAGCTAAAGTTAGCCTAATAGTCATAACATACCTCACACAAGATACTGTATTTGAACTTATATCTGAAAAATGAAGCTGCAGTAAACGGAATAAGAAAAATGTGTGCCTGGCCAGGCTCTGTATCCTTCAAGTAAGAAGAGACAGGGGATACACAAAGCGCACCATTGCTGGGGCTATTGCCACGCACGGGGGGCATTGATTGAGTGTGGTGATTCCGTAAAGTGTTGTATCTTATTCTGTAGCCCGTTCAGTGATTGCTCTCTCTGATTCCTTGTGGGAAGTTGAGGTTAGAAATCACTAGTCAGCACCAAAAAAAAAAGGTGACTGTTCCAAATGAAACTACATCCCGAATTTAGGCTGTTGCCTTCAACAAAATCTGTCAAATATTGCCTATCATGCTAGAAACTGATCAGCAAACGGCAGATGCAGCTTTTGTATATTAGTATACAGCCAGGTAATACATGCGTTTAACAAAGTAATGGATCATGCAAGGGTTTCATTTGCATGCAGTTATGTGCTAGGTGTTTCTGGTGGCATAACTGTTTTTGTCAAAGCACTGTGTATGCACAATTCATCTACCACAGTAGTGTCCGGCTAAGAGAACACCCCTCAGAAAGCAAGCAAAGTTTTCTTATAGCCGAAGTGTTCTCTAAGACGGAAATAGCCACAGGACACATTATCAAGGCTCGAAGTTAACATATATTTGGTAGCATTTTGCTACGCAAAACTCTTAATTTGTTAATAAACTATAATAATAAAGTAACTAACGTTAATAAAACTAAAGCAAAATAGCACCATTAAAAAGCTTAAATCGCTATGTACTATGAAATTAGCTGGCAGACGTGTTTCAGGCTATCATGGCAAAGACAAATATAATGGGTGTTACTATGGTTAACTTAACGTTAATAAACTAACTGTCAAACTAAATTAACACAGCACCCCTACACAGGTTACAAAATGCAGCAGCAACATACAAGACATGCACATTACTTAACAGTAAGGTGAAGCAACTCACCAGAATGGGAAACACCAAATTGCTCACGACTTGTGTCTGATTCAGGCTTTTTTTCAAGAGCTCAAACAATTTACAACTTTGTATAGCAAGAGAAACATTTCGCTGTTTGTTTACATGCCATTTTATAGCGATGAGATGCACTTGTGGAAATCATAATACAAAACAATTCAATGATATGACAGTGGTTTTGGAAAGATTTAATAAACAAATTAATATGCCTCAAGACACCCGCGATGACATGTTGTTTTTTTTTTTGTTTGTTTTTTTACGAAACAGTACTATATCCATTGGGAACAAATCGCTATCGGTGCCAAGAAGGTGTTCTTTTAAGCAAAGTTCCTGTTTAGCCGGAGCATTTACAATGGGAAAAATCAGTTTCACCACAAGGGTGTTCTCTAGGTGAAGTGCTCTCTTAGGAGGTGTTCCTATACGCAGAGTCAAAGGCACTGTTTTATTTCAGAGATAAAAAGTCAAACCTGCATTAACAGACAGGCACTCATTATATAAATGGCATCGATAAAGTGCCACCCTATTCCAATCGCTACTGAAATAGATATGAGCTGAAAATGTACACAGTTTTTTCCTAGAGGGATATTGTTTTGAAAGGGTTATTTAAATTATGCCCTGGAGCAAAAGCATTATAAACCAGGATCAGCAAGGTCTCCTGGGTTTCTAGTTGTCCGCAGTGACCAAAAAGCTACGTTAGTCCATTAACGATTACAGTATATCAGCAGTCCTCTTTGCTGTGTTTATCTACTTTACATAACCGATAGTTGATACAAACAAATACCCAAGGGATGATTTGAAGGAATAATGATCTGGAAATAGCTGGACAGAGTATCCCTTTCAGAGGAAGCTTTGAACTCTTACAGTAGAGAAGCGCAGCACAGCACGTGCAGTGGCAACAAATCGTATCTTCACAGCATATTTCTATTATATTATGGTTGTATGGTTTTGGAATTAACACTGTTCACTATGTATAAACCATGCAGAATAAAATAAGAATCCATAAAGAATTAAAAAAAAACTTTTTGAAACATTTCCATGTGGAATTACCCTGGTTGGTGCCTCAATATAATGTATTATTATAACGTATTATAATATTTGGCCGAAGGTGGGAGATTATTAGAACTTGTAGTATCATAAAATTATGAACAAAACTATATACAAAATATATTTGCTGCACAGCACCTATTAAATAGAACATCAGTATTGTAACAGAGTACAGTATGTGCATGCCTCATGTATGCAATGCACAAATCAGTGTGTGTGATTTGTGTATATCCCCTTATAAAAGTTTACCATGGTACTTTTGGTAGTTTTACCATGCTTTTCTCATGGTTATACTGTGGATTTACCATAGTTTACCCTGGTTTACCTTTTGTTAATATGCTTTACCATACCTCACTATTCTTTACAGTGCTTACCTATGCTTTACCATGCTTTCATTATGTTGTATTACACTTTGCTATGCTTTTACTTTCTTAAAAGACATACCAAGGTGTGCATTGTTGTGGATTTATAATCTAACAATAACACTGTGTGGGGTTGTGTACAGTCATTCAGAGAGCATTGTTCATCCATTGCATTTTATAATGTTAAACTGTAGTCTGCTGTGAATATAACATACTAAAAGAGAATGTGCATCGTTTTTGTGAAGAACAGCAAACTAGAACCTTATGAATGTATTCAACTTTCTTTTTATGTTGTTTGCAATTGTGTTGAGTGATTTACATTCTGTTGACCCAACATTGACTTAGTATATTTTTCTTTCAACCTCTAGGCTTTTGTGTGAAAAAATTGTATTTTACTGGACTGTTTCCACCTACTCATCCTTTCTATATATCTGCAGTAGCTAGCTAGCAGAGTTAAAAGTTCACGTTGTCGCACTGTTCGAATCAAACAAGGAAGAATGATCAGTGCTAGGCAAATAGAATTTTCCAGACAAACTCTAACAACTGAATATGGAGCATCAGAACACAGACTCACTCTCAAAGATTAACACATCATAAACAAGGAAAGAATCACAGAATCAGTCTCGAAGATTAACACATCATAAACAAGGAAAGAATCACAGAATCAGTCTCAAAGATTAACACGTCATAAACAAGGAAAGAATCACAGAATCACGCTCAAAGATTAACACATCATAAACAAGGAAATAATCACAGAATACCTCTCAAAGATTAACACATTATAAACAAGGAAAGAATCACAGAATCACTCTCAAAGATTAACTAACACATCATAAACAAGGAAATAATCACAGAATACCTCTCAAAGATTAACACATCATAAACAAGGAAATAATCACAGAATCACTCTCAAAGATTAACACATCATAAACAAGGAAAGAATCACAGAATCACTCTCAAAGATTAACACATCATAAATAAGGAAATAATCACAGAATCACTCTCAAAGATTAACACATCATAAATAAGGAAATAATCACAGAATCACTCTCAAAGATTAACACATCATAAACAAGGAAATAATCACAGAATCACTCTCAAAGATTAACACATCATAAACAAGGAAATAATCACAGAATACCTCTCAAAGATTAACACATCATAAATAAGGAAATAATCACAGAATCACTCTCAAAGATTAACACATCATAAATAAGGAAATAATCACAGAATCACTCTCAAAGATTAACACATAATAAACAAGAAAATAATCACAGAATACCACTCAAAGATTAGCACATCATAAATAAGGACAGGTGGAACAAATAAGTCAAATTATATCGGAAGCGACTTACTCTTTAATTAACCAATTTAGTTTAAACCATTATTGTTTAGAAGTGACCAAGCACTGGTTAAGAGGAAAGTTAAGGACTGAACATAAAAGTAGCTAACGTTCACCGCTTGTACAGTAGCTCTAGTTAAAAATACATTCAAACAAGAATGAAAATGAAGAGAATTCAGAATGGAGCAAGTTTAAAGCTTGAGTAACTTTAAAAAAGAAAAAAAAAGATTTATAAAAGGCTCCCGACTCCCAAGCGTTCTTATGAAATAGTATGCTGTCAAAAGTGTGCCATCTTTTTCTTTCCACTAGTCTCTTGCTGAAACTGCATTGCATTTTCTACTGCCAGCTGTAGTAGTAATTGTTCAAAATAACCAAGACAGATCACAAGATGTGAGAAAAACCCTCTAATGTTTGTGTATATATTAATTCCACCCTCATCAAACTGGAATGCTAAATTACTTTGTCAACTATTTTTGTATAATAATAATAATTTAATAATAGTTATTTTTATATAGAGCCTTTCATAGTGGACCACCATCCCAAAGCGCTTTACAAGATACGAGACTAGGGTGTGTGAAGCACCATCAGCTGCAGAGTCACTTCCAACAACGTCTCACACGAAAGATGGAGCACAAGGAGGTTAAGTGACTTGCTCAGGGTCACACAGTGAGTCAGTGATTATAAACCTATTTCTTTAATCACTGGACCACAAAGCCTCCTAATAAAATAATACATTATTATAGCCTGCTAAAAAGTATGAGTTTTGTGTTCTGTATGTCAGACATCACAGACAAACCCCATCAATGGCATCATATGTATCCTATTTAGTTTCTGTCATGCTCAGTGTCAATTAAAAGTCAAGGCACACCTCTGTCTGTTTGAAACGGTGACACAATTACAATCGGTCACATACTACCAGCCATTTAATGGACTCCCACAGGGATGTCCTTTAGTGTTAACCATGGGTGCACATGAGCCATGGCATTAACATGCATACAAGTAACAGAACTCACACATTTACAATATTTACAAGTTTATTTTTTAGTTGTGTCCTTATTAAAACGGTTGGAAGAACTGCAGTGAATGAATCAGTTACATCATACAGTACTGTACAAACCCGCTACAACTTGTATAGTTTAATTGAAATAAGAATTAATAATAAAAAAAACTACAGCTGTATTTTTACAAAAAAAATTCCAACCACTAACTGTGCACAAACTGTTGACTATACATTTAATTATTGGCTTGTACTGTCTAATTTGATGGCTTAAATAGCAAAAGTTAACAAATTATAAATACAGAATTAAGTTGGTGAACAAAAACTGTAGTGAACAACTTTGGGTCTAATGCCCTAAACGTTGTTAAATTACCTGAAGTACTGCATGGTAAGAGAAACCCATACTGCGCACAAAAAGGAAGGCGTGTCCACTCTATTCACTAATAAAATAATATGCATGAATAAGGCAAGCTAAATGATTCACTTGCCAGTCATCATAGCGCACAAAATGCTGCACGCGTTACACACCCTTTATTTTAGTATATAGGCACTCCAAAGGACAGGTAGTCCGGCTCTGACTTTGTCAGAATGACAGCGACCAAGGAGGCACCAGCCAGCACCAGCTACATCTTCAATGGGTCTCCTTAGGATGAGGGGAGGCGGCTCAGTGTTACACAGATTTCTCTATCTCCATAGAATTCTGTATCCCCTTAGATTTGATGCCTGGATAGATGAAGATCACTATACATGTGATAAAATTAAAATGCAGTGTTATAAGGTTACTTTTAATCAAGGTATTGAGCAACACAGGAGGCTGAGCGTACTGTAGAAAGTCAGTGTTGTTAAATGTGCTGTTTTATTTTGCTACAGAAATAGTTTGGTCTTGTTTTCAATATTTGTTGCAAACTGCAGCAGAACTCAACGGCAGTGCTTGAGAACACAGCGGGAATTGGGCACAGGAATATCACTCATCCACGTCCAGCTTTGAAAAACTGCATCTGCACAAGCATGGAATCATGCGGGGATACAGAATTCTGTGTAACATCGGGAATGTCTTGCTTTGAGATGGTCAAAGAAACAGAAAATAATTAATCCTCTATGGTACGGTGTATGTTTAAACATACATGTTAGAACTGTTTTTTTAAAGGTTTAAATAGTAAGATACAAGAGGACAATGCATATTGTAAAAAAACACATGAAAGGTTGAACTAGCAGATGGCGCTGTGAACCTCAGGCACTACTTGAAACAACAAAACAGCTTACTTCATGTTGTGGAGTGGTGCCGACGGAAAACTGAAACGTAAGCATTTAAAAAAAAAAATCCTTCATCTACGATGTTATGGATTTTGTGTTTAATATTTGCGTGCTTAAGTATATATTATATTTCATATAGCTACTAAATTTGAGTAGATACAGTGTCTCTTAAAAGTGTTCACCAATCAATTATTTTCTGTTTTGTATTTGTAATTAATTTAGAACAATTTGTAGATTTTATTTTTCACTTTGACATTATGGACTTTTTTTGTGTTGGTCAGTGGCAAAATCTCCTAATTAAATCCATTTTGATTCCATGTTGTAATACAATAAAATGTGGAAAATTCCAAGGGGGGTGAATACTTTTGTGACTCTCAATTACTACACAAGGCAGGAACTAAAATTAAAACCTTCAGCCATTTCCAGCAGTCAGCTCTAATAATAATGCATTGGACACAACTTATATAATAAGCAAGTCGGATAGTATTCCACTAATGAATGGCTTTCATTAGCCCAATTATTAACTAACTACTTGAAAGCTGAGAAGTAATAAAACATGAATGTCATATCTTCACATGAGCTGCAGCAACTGGCACCGGGAAGCAAACATAATTTAGCCACTGACACAAGTAAGTTGTTGCTGTAAGGGAGGCATGATTCCATCTGTGGACCAGTGGATTTTCCCAACTCCCTCATGTCACAGATGAATCTGTAGGGACTGGAGTAGGGTGGCACTTTACTGTTGCCATTAATGAAAAATATATTTGTATTACAGAACTAGAATTCATGCAAACTTGTCTTAGCACTAGGGATGCACCAAATCCAAGCTTTTGGGATATGTTGAATACCGAATCCATCTCAAAAGATTTGGCCGAATACCAATCTTCAAAAACTGTCAAGAAAAGTGAAGAAAACTGTTGAATGAAAAACTGACTGGCAGCTACTTACAAGGGACGCACATAATCTATAGTTTTGAGCATTTTAGTTAATAGTATTTTTATTATCGAATGGAAATATATCCCTGATTAAGATTTTAGTTTTAAACTTACATAATTTACTGCTAGCCCCCTCCACAACAGAAATGTCAAAATACAGAACAGTTTACTTTACCTCTTACAAGAAAGGAGAGCTGCATCTTTGCCATAACCCACTATTTTACTTTTATGACATTTCAACCTGTGTTAACTGATCTGAGAGCTATGAGGAAAAAATTACAGTGAGTGACCTGAATCTCCCGGCGAAATAAAAACCACGCTGATTTAAACGCACCGTGTCTGTAACACATATCAAATAGCCTACGAAATAGTTTTAATATTATTTTAGTAATTTTGTAATCTGATCTCCTGAAATTATAAACCATTGTCTTTGATTTTTGTACTGCCCTTGATTTATTTGCCATAAACTTTATCATATTATGGTCACTTATTCCCAATGGTTCTGTTACTTGTAAGTTGTGTATCCTTGCTTCATTGCTGGTTAATATGAAATCTAGACATGAATTGTATCTAGTTGGAACAGTCACCATTTGTGATAAGAATCAATCTTGTAGTAACTCTGTCATTCCCATATGTGAACTGTTGTTTGAGGTCATGTGGTCCCAGATTATGTTTGGGAAGTTAGTCTCCCATAATTAGGGTGTCCCCACCTTATTTTTTTGATGCTTGCATATAAGTTTTAGTTTAGTGATTCGTCAGAATGGGGTCCTACAAGAGACTCCCACTATTAAACTTTTAGATTTGATTTAGTTTAATCCATATTGATTAATTATTGTTATCATTACTTTCCAGTAGTTCCCATTCTAAGTTTAATGTATATTGCAACCCCCCCCCCCCCCTTATTGTGTCTGTCTTTCCTAACTAACCGAAATCCTTCCATGTTAAACTCATCTCCATCATTTGGAGTTAACCAGGATTCCGTTATCTCTATAATGTCATAGTTATCCAGATTGACTATGGCTTCTAATTCTTGAAATTTATTTCAAATGCTTCTTGCATTTTAAATATAGGCATTTCAGTTTTGGTTGCACTTTGTTGTTTGCTGTGTGGTTTGCAGTGTAGCTCCCCCACTCTCTAGCCTCCCTGTAGCTCTAGCCACCTTGCCTCCTAATTCCCTAGTTTCAACTCTGCCTGATTACTCTGTGAACTGTCTACCTCAGTGCACTCGATCCCCTTCTGTCCAGGCCACACCCCGTCAAGAATGTTCCCCAGTGCCCCATAAACCTGTACCCCTCTTGCTTTCACCAGTAGAGGCACTATCTTTAACCCTTTGCCCTAGCTCTATAAATGTATTTTGCAGAGCCTCCCGGCTCTGTTTACCAATGCCATTTGTTCCTACGTGAACTCCCCGGCCCAGCCCAAGAGCCTGTACACCCCGTGTTGTGATATTGTGCACCCGGGCTCCGGGTAGGTAACAGTCGACTCAGGATCTCGGCTGCACACCTGACTGTCTGTGTTCCTAATGATTGAATCCCCTATGACTATGACTATACTAGACCGTCTCTCAGAAGGGAGCAAACCTGTTTGAAACACTCAGCTCTACAGTGGCTGTTTGACTCCTTTTCCCTCTATTCTGTCCCACTGCAACCCAGTCCCTACCTGGTACTGAATGTTGTTCATCCCCCTGTCCTCTATTTAAAAGACTTCTATAAAATCTTCTGCTTCTGTCATGCTATGCAATCCAGCCAGCCTTGCCTCAAGGCTTGCCACCCTAGCTTCAAGGTCAGAGACCAGCTGCCATCATTCACAGCTGTATTCCCCTGGATAGGATTATCCAGAGAAGTCCACATTCTGCAAACCTGACCCTGCATGTTGGTCTTTGTATTACATTTGGGTTTGTTTCCCAAGGAGAGCTTTACTGTTGTAATTTGTCTTATTTTACTGGTTACAAAATGTGACAGTAGTTTAATAGTACTCTATAATAACTTATATAACTTATAACTTGTTTTAATACTTTGTGTTAGCTTAGGGCTAAGATTTGGACTATTGATTTGTTGTGCTAGGGCAAATATCCGAATATTCGAACAAATATTTTTTGATATGTATTCGGATACAAAAATCAGATGTTTGTATTCACTAGAAATGACAAAAATACCATGCACTTATTAACCACCTCGCCAGAAATTGCGTGACAGTTTAAAAAATGGCAAATGAAAAAGAGCTAATAATAATAATAATATTTATTTTTATAGCGCAATTCATACAGCACATCTCAAAGCGCTTTACAGTTTAAAACAATACACAATGATATTAAAAATGGACACAAAGCAGGTTACACATTAAAACAAGGACACACAACAAGTTTAGCCCAGGAACAGAGGACACACAGCACCAGTACTGTACAACACATAAACAGTCAGCCCTACACAGACTCAAATGCCATTTTTAAAAAATGTGTTTTTAGTTGCTTTTTAAAAATATCAACAGTATTCGAATCTTTTATTTTCTGTGGGAGAGCATTCCAGAGCTTGGGTGCATAGCAGCTGAAGGTCCTCTCCCATAGACCGAGGCCTAGATTTTGGCACAGCCCAGCATCTGCAGATCTCAGGTTTCGCACAGGAGAATATACAGTTAACAAATCAGAGATATAGCTAGGAGCCAGACCATTCAAGGCCTTATATGTCAACAGTAGCAATTTAAACTCAATCCTGAATTTAACAGGAAGCCAATGCAGAGATGCCAGGACAGGTGTAATATGTACAAAAGATTTAGACCTAGTTAGGACTCGAGCAGTCGAGTTCTGAACATATTGTAGCCTATTAATAACACGTTTAGAGGTTCCAGCAAACAATGCATTACAGTAGTCAAGTCAGGAGGAGACGATGGCATGCACAAGTCTCTCTGCATCAGGTAGAGAGAGAACAGGTCTTAAGCGGGTTATGTTACGCAGATGAAAAAAAGACGCCTTTGTAACATTTCGAGCATGAGCTTCGAAAGTTAGGCGAGGATCAAAAATAACACCGAGATTGCTGTGTGATATGTGAGATTAATATACAATATATAGTTTTAGACTATAATGATCTCTATGGAGAGCCATCTAGGTAAAAAAAAATGTTGTGCTGCTTTAGAGTGAGTCAGAATCTCATGGGACAGAAAAAGGCAAGCACGTCATTCTGAAATGCATCGCTTAAACTGTGCCCAACTGTGCAGTGATTTTTACATAGATTGTATATATTATATATTTTTTGTTGTGACTTTCTGTTATGTGGAATCTAATAAACGAGAACTAAAACGGTGAGTTTTTTCCCCCTCATTTTACAACGGCATTTCCATGTCTGTTTTATTTTAAGTGTTTAAAGTTAAGTTTAAGTTTAAAAAGGCACAAGTAAACCTCATGTTATTACTTTATGAACACGTGCGTATGGCCACTGTTTACTGTGGAAATGTCAATGACAAGGAATGAAAAAAAGTAAAAAAAAAGAAATAACATGCAGCTATTTATTTTGGGAATACACAAATCAACGTTTGACTTGAACTGCTATTTGGCATCCTTTGTTTTGTAGTTAACTCACTTGGGTAAAGTAAGACCTACACAACGTATTCCTTACTCTTGGGATATTTTTCTACTTTAACATGTTACATATTGTAATGCAGTGTTCTTCATTGCAAGGTCTGTGGGCCTCTGGCAGCCCCTAGTGGACTTTAGTGCGTCCCCCCCCCAACAGTACACAAATGTGAAAAAGGCGGTGCGGCGGCCCTCACACTGATGTGTTATTGACGATAGTGGCCCCCTGTGAAAATTAGTGAAGAACACTGTTGTAACGTCTTGCTGTAAAACAAAGACGCACACACAGGGCCACGCCCCTCTGCCCCTGCTGTTGCTATTGCTGTCTCTGCCTGCATTCTGAGCAATATAGTGGCTTTTATTACTTTTTGAAAATGAACGAATAGCTGAACGGATATTTAAATTATGAGTGAATATCCGAATATGAAAATCCTGTGTTTGTCCCAGCACTATTGTTTTGTGGTGTTTATGTTCGCTCGGTAGGTGGTAGTTATTGCTGTTATAATGGATGCAGTACGTGGATTACACACACGTGCCAATCACTGGGTAATTAAATAAGTAAACAGTAATTGAATGAAAATAGACTTAGCTTTTAGCTTTTGGTGGTGGTAGTCTTGTTCCTCCTTCCTCTCCCCCCTCGCACTCTCTCGCTTCCTCTCATGGTCGTTCTGGTGCTCGCTACGGCTCTTTTATTGCCCTGTCTCTCGTTAGCTTGGACATTTAAATATCCCCATTCAGCATGCACCAGCCATATCATTAAAGAACAATTGTTGTAGTGACTTCATTATCTCTAGTTACATAAACTCCCACAGGCTTCAATTGTCTGTTATCTTGACAATGATAATACCTGCTGTGTTACCACTTCAGGTTCTTAAGTGAAGCTACTTGTTTACTTGGTTGACAGAATTTTTAAGTTTGTGAGATGATTCCAAAAAAAGAACCTGAATTCTGCAATTCTGCACAGCACATCATTATGGTTTATTTTCATCAATATATAAAAAAAATGCTGCTGTGAATATTAGACAATATATGTTCCCATTACACAGTAGGTAGTTGTGACTATGCTGCATCTTGCCAACAATATTCTAAAGGACAAGATGTATCCGACCATCACAGCTGTAATAAATAGACATGTTTAATATCTGCTGTTATTTATTACACAGTAAAACCTGTAATACCTGCACTAAGCAGTCGCCTGTTCTTACCAACCAGTAAACTCCAGAACAATTCACTTCAAGTGAATGACATTTGCACCTTTTAATAAATCTGTCTTTTAAGGAATGTTACAGCATTCCTTGGGTTTTCAAAGCCCTCTGATTGACTAAGGCATGTGAAAGTCTCACAACAACAAGTGCGGAGGGGGCACCTACCTTGAGACTGTGTAGTGGGAACTGTTTTATTTCTGGCACTTGTATCATTTTTACAGTTGTTTATTCATGTGATTTTAATCAAATACAAACAGGAAAATTAAGTAATTCATATTTGATTCGAATCGTTTTGTAACAATATGCATATCCCCAATTAAAGTAAATAAAAAACAAGCAGAATTAATTTTGTCAATGCTAAAATAGGTAATTTTTCCAATTCTAAAAAGAGGTAAGAAAATTGATTATGAGTCCTTTAAGAAGCCCATGTTAGCAGCATGATGATAAGTAATTGTGTTGATGGGGCATTAAGGGAGCACTACAGCTACTCATGCAAACCATGTTATTCCCTGTTCCCAAGCAAATTCATCTTGTGCCTGTAATGAGCAACAACAAAAAAAAAGAGAGAAAAAAATGCTGATTGTCTCAGTGTGGGCAAAAGTGACCTATATGGGAAAAGAAGAAGCTGCAAAAGGAAAGATAAATGCAAAGCTTTGATAGAAGCAGTTCCTCGAGAAACACATCTAGCCCTGCAGAGCTCATTAACTATTTATCATTGTGCAGGCTCCTGGTTTCACAGGCTATACTTGTCTTCCAGAAAAGTCTGTAAAAATATTAGCTCAAACGGGAAAGCCTCCAACCAATTTTCATTAATTAATAAATAAATAAATAAATAAAATAAAATCCCTAAAACCAGTTATTTTTTTGGCTTCTGTGGGTGTGGATTTTTTTTGGTGCAATTTGTATCTCTGCCCTTCTGCTAGTTACTCTTATCAAAGTCCCCATGATTGATATATGATAAATATATGTTCTAAAAAATATTTTATAAATACATTAACATTACAAATCACGTATTAGAAATCAACCAATCACTGTTAAAGATTTGTGTATAGAACATACTGTATGTCCAGCTTTCGAAACAGTGGGAAACCGGGCCCAGTACATTATCTCTAATAAAATAAATAATTTTACGCAGTTTGAGCAGCTGTTTTATTTTGGAGACCTTTGTCATCTTTTAGAATAATAATACACCCTACACACAATCAGGTTCGTCAGCAGGATTTTAAAAGTGGCTGGGCACACGCATCGTCAGTGAGTTCTGCCAAAAGAGGGGTCCAGGGGAGGGATATGCCCCCCAAAATAAATTTAGGAATTTGGTGGCTAAGGTGCATTTTAGAAGTATTTTGTATGAAATCTGCAGCAAGACAAGCATAGGGATTTAGTAGCTGAAACCCTGAAATAGAACAGGTGGCTAGAACCAGGGAGTATACTTAACACTAGAACCTCCGAGATTTCAGACTACATACAACCGCCACACCTGCAAAATGTGCGGCTCCATTTTAAAACGGCTTCGATATGAAAATGAAAAACAAACAGTCAAATACAACTTAATATTTTTATTTATGAACATCATACATAACATTTTCATAGCAGAAACACCGTATTTATATTGAACTTTAAACATTTTTTCTTATTTTTCTTTGAAAAGAGCACATATACGAAAAACTGTAATAAAATAAACTTTACGCAATAAATCTGTAAACAAGTGTAGAAAACTGTTTGCACTTGTAAAATTATAAAACATAAATAACTAGTTATAAGAATAGCATAAAACAAAAATGTTACATAACTTATACAACGTGAAAGCTCTTTAAGTGAAACAGAGTTCAGAGGTTCTGTCTGTCTGTTCAGAAATCCATTACAGGTTTCTAAGTACAATCTACATAGAAAACATGCTTACTATATCAGTGCATTTGCTATAGACTTGCCTTTTCACAACGGGCGCAGGCATCAAGTTCTGTTTTTATTGCATTTAGCAACCTGGCATTGTTTTTTATTCCGTGTGCCAGTGGGCGCAGCGCTGGCTGAAGGTTGAGGAGCATTTGCCAGGCTGCTTTTGTGTCTCTTATCAGAATGTTTTTGACGTAGCTCCAGATCTAGCTGCAAAATGAAGTCCCTCCAAGTGATTGTGTTGCCGGTGCACTCCTTGTACAAAAACAAAGCATTGAAGGCTGTCAGGTCCTAAACATTATTAAAAAAAAGCCACAGGCCACCTGCGAGTACCACCTTTGAGAGAATACAGCCGTGCCATGTGATCCAGTATATCCACACCGTACTTCATTGTGTTGTAAAATGCAAGTCTCTGACTTTCGTTTAGCATCAGTTCCGATGGTCACTGACCTGTGCAGAGAGCTTAGAATGCACACTTTCACACTCAGGGTGGCACAGTCGTTCTGCCTGAGAAATGTAGTGTGAATAATAATAATAATATGATATGTAGAATGACTTTCATCAGTGTTTCAAGCACTCAACAGGATTATAATACTTTATTTCACAATGACGTTGATTTTATTACAAAGCCCAGACTAAATTGTCAGCTATATTGTATTGATTTCAAAATGCCGCATAAACTGCGGGTCTGGCGGTTACAGAAGCAAGTGCTTATAACGTATTCATTTTTACGATTCTGCAGCTGAAACAGCGTATGGGTATTTAATTCAAATATTTAGTAACACTTAAGAACGGACATGCATGAGATATTTACATATTTACATTTATAGATTTTTTTATTGCCTTAGTATCACACTAAAATTGCACACCAAAACAAAGCACCCGTTCTCACTGCTGCTGCCCAACAAAATGTTAACAGGGGTTCTCATCCTTTTATTAAATCACGCTCCACCATAGCATTTTTTTTTATATTTGGACCCCCAGCCACAATAGCAAGAATTATAAATAACACATCAGAAATTAACTAATCACACTGAAGTATTTTCCCAAATTACAGTATATCTTACCCTGTGTACATATGTCATCACTTGCATAGAACTCCACAAGTAATTCCAATGTTCAATGTATTATAATTACTGTTTAATTAGAACACTCTCCGCACCCCCATAGAAAGTTTGATACGCCCCCCCAGTTGAGAACTACTGCTCTACAGCTCGCGCGTAAGGAAGTTGTCAAGCACCATCCTCTGACACCTGCTTCAATCAAAACTATTTGCCCACCCACAGCACCGAGATGCTGCACATGATCGGAGCAGGAATAAGTCTGTTTATTATTCCCTGAGCCGCAGTATGCCATGTGATAGGACCATGGCACTGGCAGTGAGAGCGAGCTTAGAATCGTTGGGCCAGTCAGCATCAATCGTCTGGACTCTGGCTCTCCAGTGGTGGCTCAGGAAAAGATTGGAGGGGCCCATACCCCAGTTCAGTTTTCCAGGCTAACAATGCCCCTACACATGATATATTAACTTATATAATTATAAATAGGTGTTCCAATTCCCAGCTCAGCTATTTACCAGATGGATTTTTCTGCAAGCTGGTCTCATAATATCTAAAGTTTATTTCTTACTGTGTCAAAGTAGCTTGCCGTGCACAGGTGTAGTTGGTGCAGTGCTCAGGAGTAACACACACAAGACAGGGTAAGTTCAATTAAACAGCTCCTTTACTTGGCTGGGTTGCATGTCAACAACACTTAAATAATAAGCACGGGCTCTACACAGCTATGTGTATCGCTCCGTGCAAAACGAGGGTTTCAGTCCCGAAATAATACAACACTTTATAACAACACCAAATACAGACACGATCAGTTCTCTAGACAGTGAGTGCTCGAGTGCAGGTGGGCTGAAATGCAACAGTTCATGGAACAGTGGTGCAGTGTAGTCCGGGGTTCGGTGCTGTCATCGAAAGCTTCCGGTTTGTGTTAGCCGTCCAACAGTGACAAAAGATAAACAGTTAGCACAGTCAAACAAACAAAACACGAAACACTCACGAAAATTAATTACTTCCGTTTCCTACATTGGTCCTTTCAATAACCACATTAAACAGATTACGTCGTCACACCCCCTGTTCAGTCCGATCTCCGACAATCCATAACTGACACATCGCGTACTGCATTAGGATGATGACTTCAGGCATTGTGACTCCGCCCAGGGCCGGTATAACCATATAGGCAGAACAGGCGGCCACCTAGGGAAGCAAATTAAAGGAGGCGGCAAAAACGGTGCGGTGTCACCAAGAGTATATAGCTGCAGAACAAAGGCACGCACAGTGCTGCGTGCGCAACTTCTAATTTACATCATGCTTCATTCACCGCAACACTGCTACCATGTGATGATAAACAGGGTGTGGGGAGGGGAAAACACTGAACATATATAGTGATTACCCTGTGAGAATTAATTGGTGATCCACGGCAATACCCCACTAACCTTAGGTTTAGGGTTAGCTTATTGTTATGAAATAAACTAAAATTTATCACCCTTCGTTCTGCAGCAATACCCCTCTCTGTATCATGCGAAATCTGGTCTCCCCTGGGAACAGGCTTGTGGTTGTTGAGTCCGTTGCTAAGCAAAGGACGCATTGAAGTTACTTGCATATTCAAATGGGGTGGATCATTATTGGATTTCATTTCATTACCCTGACAATGATTCTTATAAAAGGACATTGCTAATACAGGATAATCAAAACTTTTACTGAAATTCATTGCATTAAATACAGTTCTGCGTGTTCTACTGCATAACAATTACAAAAGTTAACATTCCAACATTTTCTTATGGTTCAGGTCTAATCCAAAATAGAATTTGTTTAGTACATCAGTCAATGCGTGACAGACTCTCCTGATTTGTAAATTTACTTGTGGTAGTGATATATTGCATTATTTATTTATGTACCTGTATTTATATATTTATTTATTTACCTGTTAGGGCAGTACAGGGTTACAATACAAACTTAATATTTAAATACAGTATACTTTACACAAAGTGCAAATGAATAATACTACTAAAATAAAAATGGATTCAAAAACTAGGATAACTAGGATTCAACAAGTTAGGATTACAACAAGTTATGTCTACAATCACATATTAGTAGTGCATTAGTCTACGTGATGTTCTGAGGTTTTTTTTTCTTTAATTTGGTAGTCGCCTATTGTTTTTTTAATCATTTTCTCCCCAATTTGGAATAGCCAATTATTTTTACGTTCTTCTCACTGTTACCACTCTCACGCTGTCTCGGGAGCAGTGAAGACAAACACACGCTGTCCTCCGAAGCGGGTGCCGTCAGCCGAACTCTTCTTTTACACAATGCAGGCCCACCATTCAGCCACAGAGCTACAGTATCGGAGGACAACGCAGCTCTGGGCAGCTTACAGGCAAGCCCGCAGGCGCCTGGCCAGACCACAGGGGTCGCTGGTGTGCGGTGAGCCGAGGACACCCTGGCTGACCTAAGCCCTCTCCACCCGATGCTCGGCCAATTGTGTGCCACCCCTTGGGAGCTCCTGTCCACGGTCGACAGTGGAATAGCCAGTGTGACTCGAACCTGCAACGTCCAGGCTATAGGGCACATCCTGCACTCCATGCGGAGCGCCTTTAGCAGATGTGCCACTCGGGAGCCCCGTTTTCTGTTTTAATTAGGTAATTATCAAGTTTTAATGTAGTAATTATCTTGTGAAAACGGAAATAATTACAGTCAGCACGCGGATAGATAGTTTTCCATGTAGAGACGTGCGAGGCCCATAATGCAAATAGTGGAGTACAAATCCAAGATGAGGAGTCCGCATCACGGTGTGACATATATGCCTAGCAACGCGCGACCAGCATTCTTGGAGGAGAAAACAAAAGCAGGCTGCATAGAGTTTACATAGAGTCACACGCGCAGTATTTGATGTACTGACTTTTACAGGGTTATGTGTTGTTGAACTTTGGATCTCTGACTTAATAAGGCTATCATACAGAAGTAATCTCTGCTGGATAGATACAACCCACTTAGTTTCAGAGGTATTGTCTTCATATTTGCCTCACAGTTGTACTCTACGATTCTCTCATTAAAATTCCTTTATTTGTTTTCTCTAGTAAAACCTAACCATGATACAGCACATGCACTTTGAGATCTCCTCACATTTGAGACAGTACGTAGCTGTACTGCTTGATTCTCATGATCAAATCTCATAATGGTCCAATGAAAATGAACTGTTTGGCTGACACATTTTTTATAGCCTCCAACCATATCTCAGACAAACGTAAACCCTTCTTTAGCATGCTCATGATGTTGATGAGAATATTCTGTAAGCTATAAATGTAACATAATTAACACAACACCGACGTGGGAAACATTTTTAATATTTAATTTTTTTGTAATTGTTTTTTATGTTATCTAACTGTTGTAAATGTTGCTCTTTCTGTTGGTCCTTGATTGGCAGGTGTGCTTTTCAGTCTTGTGAAACAATTAGAATTCCCTCACCCTGCAAACCAGCAATATATAAATTGGATGGTTACGGCTAGCATATATGATATGTGTATCAGACACTTAGACCCTCAGCAGAATACATTTCATTATTGTGTTTTTATTAAGGGTCCTAAAGGTAAATGTTGCCACTTTATATTGAACCACAAGGGATGTTGAGAGCACAGATTTGTTGTTACATTTTCCAAAGAATGCAGTGGGTCAAAAGGAACCATTTGTAAAAACAACCTGTATATAGAGTTCAAATTTCCTATTGGATTTTTGTTTTGTTCAGTCAAGGTGAGAAAGTTTCCAGCCATCTTCATCTGTCAATTTGAGATTAAAAATGTATCATGTTGTAGGCCCCTTGAGCCTTTTTCCCCTCTGCAAGCATACAATTCAATACAACTCCTATGTAGGGGTGTGTTGAATTTAAAAAAAAAAATGTATTGATTTCAAAACAAGAAAAGGTGCCCTTCCCTCACCTTTACAAGTGAGTACCAATCAATGGCAATTAAGTTCAATATTGAGTGTTTTAAAATCTGATTGGAAACGAATTTTCCTCTCGCGTGGGGCACTGACATTCTTTGTACCGTACTGTTGCAAGTGAACTGATTTTTCACATAAATGTGACCTTTCCTAACACGAGCTACCTGAATTTAATCAGAGATGACACCTTACCCAGGACTACAATCCCACAATTCACTGCAGAGATTTCTAAGCAAGGCTCGAAGTTAGCGTATATTTGGTAGCATTTTGTTACCCAAAACTCTTCATTTGCTACTGTTTTTTTTTATGCAGTAGCATTTTTCTGATACCTTATGCTGCAGTTTATATGAAGGACCCTGAGTGAACACGTACATAATTACCATATTATCTTTTTAAACACGTACATTATCTTTCATAAAGCGGGAAACAGTTGCTAATTGAGCGTCACAATTTTAGATGGGTGCGGTTTGTACCGCCCCATGTAGATATGTGCGAGGCCCATAATGCAAATAGTGGAGTACAAATCCAAGATGAGGAGTCCGCATCACGGTGTGACATATATGCCTAGCAACGCGCGACCACCATTCTTGGAGGAGAAAACAAAAGCAGGCTGCATAGAGTTTACATAGAGTCACGCGTACTTTCAGACTTGGGAAAACACATTTTTTTGCGACAGAGATGGCATGTGATTACATCGAAAGTCTTGATGCTTCAGCTAAAAAGAGATACAAGGCCAAATTTTGATTGGTTGGGATTGAACGATGCCTGTACAAGCTGCCAGCAACTGTGTGGAGTGATAATCTGGTTGCTCTGGATTGTAGTTCTTTTTGCCTGGAAAACCAAAAGAAATCATAATAGTAAGACTCTAGCCTAAATGTAATAAAATTTAAGCATGATATGGGGACCCACCATATTATAATGGTTATATTTTGGTAAATACTTAATAGTAAATTATTACCTTGAGAAATTAACACGTGTTTAAACTCTGTAATTAAATTTAATATAAAAACTATTAATCTAGCTTGGTGCTGGTTGCCACAGAGTTGAGGTGCTAGCTCTGCTGCCCCCTCCAGAATTAAAAAAAATATTATTGTTGAAGTGATTCGACCAAAAGTAAAATTAAATTACTATTTAATGACCTAAGTAAACACACAGTGATTGAACAGGTAATGACCTAACATTATGACCTAAGTTTATTCAATGTCTATAAAATACTAATTTAATCTGTCATGAAGAATTATTACTTTATCAAAATTCTGGCACGAACAACAAAAAACAAAAAAAAATACAAATAAAACAGGCGCAAAAAGCTATAATGTTACAGTAATCCAAATAATGACTTCCTTGTTTTATCAGTACAAATAACAGGTGAAATACAATCTTGAGGTACTAACTAATGTCACTGTTCAATTAAACAAACCCAGCGCGTGTTTTTTTTTAATTTTTTAAATCTTGGTTGATATCCCTTATTCTGTTATTACTTCTTATAACACAGCTTGGAAAAATAATAACCTCTGATTGGTTAATCAGCATCACATGACCATGCGTATATCTAGTGCATACCATGGCTTGCATACCAATGAGCCGCTTCACACTGAATAAATCACTACGCATCACTACATGCTAAATTCCATGACAAACTGCCATTTTATTTGTTACTAGTTATAAAACCACAACCAAAAATGAGTGGAATTTATTTCCTTTAATATATTTGGGGATGAAACTCCACATAACTGGTAGAACACCAACTTTCTGAGTGAAGACAGCAGTCCATATAAAAAAAAAAAAAATAAGTGCACCAGCAAGAGCAGACACATAACAGTAGATGAGGAACTACAAGAAATACAAGAAAACAAAGATTGAAAAAAAAACACAAACACATTTTTAAAACAACTACAGCGTGGGCTGGGTAATATACTTAAAGAAAAAAATATGGAAATAAGTGAAAAAAAAATCTCATCAACATTAAGGGGATTTTATGCCAGTCAAGAAGTTCAAATGAGGACCAGTATTCAGTCTCCAGTTTTATGAAGCTGAGGAGGACTAAATACATATTTTAACAGTAGATGTTTTAACATCTCTGCAAACAGTGAGTTTAAAACCAGCAATAATGTATTCTTGTCAGTCAGGAAAACTCTTAGAAAAGCAGGTAACGACAAGACCAGACACCACCCCCCGAATTACCAGCATGGATTTGAAGTGTCTGGGAAACTGAGGTACTGTCCCCTGACACCGCGGTCGGATTGGTGCGTAACATCTGGTTCGTTCGTCAACTTAGTCTGGTACGACTTGGGGGCGAGGGTGTCCGACAACTAACAAAAACATATTTTGAGATCCAAAAGGATGTAAACGTACTAGAATATGTGTGCCTCGCATATAACAAGTTCATAAACTCACTTCAAGATCCGGCTTCACTCTCCATCACAGCTGCTCCCTTTACTTCCTAGTGTCTTTTGAAACTCCGGCCATCAATCTGAAATCTGTCAACAGCTGAAGACAGATAAGAGGATAATTCCGTACCACTTAATTTGCACCAATGAAACATAACCTGGTTAACCAGAGTGATGGCATATCAAATGGTTATATGACAGATATGGTTGTATTCTTGTAGAACTCAAAGATAAAACTAAATGCATTTTGACAAGGAATTGCATCAGTTCCATTATTTAGTTGAGTACTGTGGTGTCAATAAATACTTTCTGATCTAAATATAGGCCTGCTATGTGGTAGTTTGGGATATTCAGTCTATTTACAACAGTATGTAGGTGTTTGTTTTTTTAATAATTTTTATATATAATTATTAGTCGAATAAAGTGCTACTGAATAAGACCATTTTGTTACTTACTTTACAGGCATACTCAATGATTCAGTAAACAGGAAACCGAGGGACCAGACTGTTTTGTTTTGAGTAATTAACTGGCTTTATTCCATTTAAATTAATACCTAACCATGTCAGTTTTTTTAATGCAATTACTTGGAAAATTTGAGTATGTGTACTGCATTGTTGACCATCTTGGCATTTAACCTTGGAGGGGAGGGGAGGGTAGTCTATGTTTGGCATAGATTCTCTGCAGTGTTTTCTGCAAAGTGAGTTTATGTTTGTTTGTTTTTCCTTACTTGTTCAGGGGGGTTGTGTTTTTTTGTTGTTGTTGTGATTATCCATGGCAGTATTCTTTAGTGTGGATGATTTGTGGTGCAGTACTGCATTTTTTCAGTGTTTGTTTTGTTTGAGGAAAATCTTGCACTCTTCTTTTAATATATTATTTAATATAAATTTTCCTATATACTTTGTAAACAAACAACAGTGGCTTGGAGATTTGACGTTTTATCTGCAGATGATGAGAAATAATAAGAAATTACCTCAGCCACATGACCTCTGTGGGATGTTAGGCAGTGTAGACTGATGGCTGTCAGAAAGCAGTGAACCTAAAGTTATATGTCACAAGAAACACAGCCTTTTTATGCACAGATGGGTATTTATTATTGGTATTACAGTATATAGTTCTTAGATGACTGAAACCTGTCAAACTTAAAGCAAAAAGAGCTGTCCGTCTGGGCTCTGAATCCAAGAAGCAGCATGTTTCTTGCACTCCCCTAAAAGCTACTTTTTGATTTGTGTATTTTACGTTGTTTTCTTTTTGACAATCCCATATAATAGATGTGTGCATATACTGTACCATGGTAAAATGCATTCCTGGGTCATATAATTGCTGCCTGCCTGTACTGTATTACACAGTCATCACAAAATCCTGAGAATAACTCAAATTTAATCTGGTAGTAATTTGCTTATATGGAATGATAACAATTTTCATTGTTTTTATTATGTTGTAGTGTACCGTTTTATATAATGGCAGTTGTTGTGCTGCCCCAATCATTGCATGGGGTACATAATAAATTATTCATTTTACTACTTGAACTGTATTAACAGCTAGGTGTTCAGACTTTTTTTGGCAGCAGCAACAACAATATTCAGCCCTATGTTCCTTGACATTTCCATTTGGTCAGTGCTAAATAATAATAAATTAGTTTAGTTCAGTTTTGACTTTCCTGTAAGCATATTAAAGAGCTGAAGTGCGTAAAAATCCAACAAATAACTTGCAAAAATTTTGAACAGTTCATTAAAATCAATACACCACTTTAACTGAGATTCTGAGATTGTGGAGAGACTCAAAACCTGTACAGGAAGTCTGTACAGACAGAAAGCATATGAAGCTCTACTAATAAACAGACCCAGGCATGGCTGGAAAGCTAGTGCTGCAACTAGAGGATGGGCTTGAACTGATGCAACAGCCAGGCAGTTCAGCATCATCAGGGGACTATTGATGGAGGCAAGAAGCCTTGTGTGCAGAGCTGCAGTTATTAAGCCTCCAAGTGATATGGTTAGGAGTATCTTTGTTGAAAAATTAAGGATGTGTCCTGCTGGGATAGAACTGCATGAAACGTTCCAAATGAGGAACTCGAATATCAGTTTGCAGTTTGCTGTCTGTCTTATAATGAGAAAGAGTGAGCATTGTAGTCATGGTTCTAGATACTGAAAGTCCCTAGCTCTTTGCTGTAAAAAACGATTATAAAAACACACGTGCAACCGCATTTTTGACAACCGTCTGCTCGTGTGATATATTAGCTTGGTAAATCACCAAAACAGGAAACATATAATTACCAGTGTTGCTTGCCTTTACTCTCAATAGGACCATATTAACATACCATGTGCTGGTATGCTTAGAACCATTCTGTAAGCTGAAACAAACTGCTGAGTTCATGTAAACTTTCCAATGTAACATGAGTAAATCAGTCCTGGGTCAGTAACAAGGGAGGGTTTTTGTGTCTTATTTAATGGGGTGAATAGATTGCTTTTAGATACACCAACCTTCCCTCTCTACCTTAACAGAGATGGAATTGTTGTCACCTCCAAACAATGTACATATCATAATGAAGTTTTAAACTGTGGCACCGTTTATTTTTAAATTGATCAAAATGACTGCGAGAGTTTCCTCCCTCCGGAGGATTATATCATAATTAATATAGGATAGTATTATTAATAAATGCCTCCCTCCTTTGAGAGCCGCAGTCATTTTGATCAATTTAAAACGCTGCAATATTTAATTAGATGATTTATAACATTTTAGAAGTATCGCGGTTGCTTATTTTCTGTAATACGGTAGCCTACCTGTCTGTAGTAGCGTGTGTGGCTAACCTACCCTGACTACAGTACATTTATCGGTGACAGTACCGAGAGCCTATTAGGTGGGAGTTGGAAGGTCAGGGGAGTACTGTACCAGCCAATGAGGAGTGTGTATTCGTTGTTAAGGGACGGGACAATGCTGGTGTGGCAGTTCAGTCCAAGAGTGTGACGTAGATGTTTTTCTACACTAAAACAAAACAACAAAACCACCTATAAGAACTTCAGAAGGACTGCTGTTCTGTAAGTAGTTTATCTGTGATTTAATTTCAGAACTGTACAACCGTAAAATAAAACGTGCTTGCTATGTATGTGCATTAGGTTGTAATTTACGTGCTAGATTGAGGCTCCTGTGTTTTCGGGGTTGTTACGTGTACATAGTCAGTGTTGCGCGTTTATTTGTTTACTGTGTGTGTTTTTTTTTTGTAGACGGAAAAAAACCCCAAAAAACTTAATGTTTCTTTATTGATAGCGGCGTTTTTTCGAGGGTGGCCTGTATTATAAAGCTGACATATGACTGCGGTGTTAATACTAGGGCGTCTTTAATATGAGGGTGGCGCCAAATTGAAGTAATACGGTATTTATAGTGCATAGAGAGGTAAAACCCTCTTGAGATGTATCTGGTAATCATGGCTTGTATCGCACGGCATTGACACCACAATACCCACTTTAACCGCAATATATTATAAATATGTACAACATGGTTCTGAATACAGGCTGGTATTTACCACCAGAGGACACAGCGGCTAGAAAACCACAATTCTCTCTCGCGATACTATCCTAATGCACAGCACACAGCCAAGGCAATGACAGACTTAAACTGAAAACACTCAATAAACAGCGGGAATTAAATTGATACTAAAGATAATGAAAAGTAGAGAAACTGTTTAAGGCTTGCAGGTATGTGTGTCACAGGACAGAAATAACAAACATTGGAAATGATACCTGATACACATGGCTGTCCAAGACGTGAAGAGTGGAGTTCCAAGATAAAATCCTGAATATATGTGAAGCAATATACTTTGTCAATACCTTATTGTACAGTGGTAAGATAATGCCCGCTTAGCTATGCCAGAGAAAGCACTGCTTGTGTGAGTGTAACTACAATAATATATTGCAACGTCTTGAAGTCTTAAATCAATTAGAAAAATAGCACAGCTGATCAGTGACATTTGTAAATGTAAAAAAGCTTATTGGAAAATGCCAGTGAAGAGGGAAGATTTCTGCTACATTTATCTGTTGGTCACTGTGTCACTATGATAAACACAACGTGACAGATACTTAATGTAAACTTCTCAACCACCAATATCTTATTTGAGTGAACTACACTAGGCTTTTCTGATTGTGCCTGTTTTGGTTTATAATTGGCCAACCAAGACTTGTCTTTCAAAAATACTTTAAAGGTTAGCTGATTTGCACAGTGAGAGAAAATCCAAAAGATCATGTGTGTGGTGTTGTATTTCTTTTAAATTGATAAACGACAAACTGAGTTTAAACCTAGTGTACGATTATATACAGTCAGCACTTAAAAATTTAAGTATAAAAAAAAAGTATAAAATTTTGACTTCAGTGCAAGTATAAAAAAAAAGTATAAAATTTTGACTTCAGTGCCAGTCCAACCCTTGTCCGTTTTTCAGGGAACATAAAAAAGATACAATAGCAAAAATACATATCTGAAAGGACTGTGTTTTAAAATAAGTAGGCTTAAATTTAGATGTACTGTATTAGTTTTGTTGGTACAGTACTATATTTTCAACAGTTAATTCAGAACGATATGAGTCTGAAAATATCAATTGGCAAAACTAAAGAGACGACACGTTAACAGTAATACAGTACATACTTTTAAATCCGGTAAGTATTTTAGCGGTGTGTAAAATTTACCATTAACGACTTAACAGCAAAATAACATCTAAATGTTATCCATGCACAGAACTGCGTAAAATGTAAAAGGCAATTTAGCAAAACCAAAAGATTTAAAAAAATATATATATTTTCCAGAATTAAAACAGCATCCCAAGTCAGTATTCAGAATTGCAGAATATAGCGCTCAATAAAGCGCTAATATCACAGTTCACTTGCAAATGAAAATGCACACAAGCAACAAAAGATTACAGATAAAAATAATAATAAAAAAATACAGCACAGGATCTAAAACTGTTTAATGATTAACTGTTACATTACCCTAGCTTGTCTTGTTCGCTATGTTTTGGCTGCATTTTCGTCGGGTGAACCTGGAGGAAGCGCTGTGTAACTGCACAATATAAGACAGACTGATTTGGTATTAGAGAGAATTAAAAAAAAAGTAGAGATATAAACTTTGACAGAAGCTGTATTATTATTATTATTATTATTATTATTATTATTATTATTATTGTTATTATTATTATTATTATTATTATTATTATTATTATTATTATTATTATGCAAATATAGTAAAATTTAGTGAAATTATAACTCTGATTGTGATTAGTATTCATCAGTGGTTTGACATCACTTGCGTTGAATGAAGTCCGGCAGGGCTTGGGTTGACCTGGTTTTGGGATGGGTTGACTGAAATGACGTTTCCACTTAATGGATAAAAAGCTAGCAGATTGGGTAGACAGAAGGCAATGTAAAACATGACAAGGAATTGAAAATGGTCATAGAGGATGATACAAGCACACATACAATTAACATGAAAAGGCAAGTACTACAGGAATGCACTTTTTTTCTGTTACAGTTCTATAAATAATGCTTTTAGTAGTAAACACAAAAATGTTTTACTTGAACAGTTATGTAATAGCTATTCTAAGTAAATGTCTTTAGATTCATGGTATGTATCTTTATTTAAGCTGTCTGTATGCAATTTTTATAATTTCTTACAGTTTGACAGAATTTTAAGGTAATACATATAGCATTTGAACAGGATCCAAGATCCTTTTGAAAGTGCAGGGTAACACATTTTTGTAAAGAAAGGCTTTGCAATAGTTCAGGGTTTAAACTTTGCACCGCAGGAAAGATGTTTTGCTTAAGTGTATCAATTGTTAAACATAGTGGCGTCTATTCAGTTAATCTAAACTGTAGCAGAACTAAATACTTACTTGTCTTAATTATTTTAAAATAAGTCAACTTTGACAAAACCAAAATCTCAAACAGTGTGTGAGGGTATAAAGTAAACTTACAATTTTGGTCCTAACTTAATGGTGGCGGTATTTAGATCTGTGTAGATGAACTGAATAGACCCCATTTTCACTGTATAGATTAACTGAATAGACCCCGTTTTTATACAGTGGCTTATGAACTGTGTAGATGTTTGTGAACAGGCTGGCTCATGGTGATGTCAGGCCAGGAAGTAGACAGAAAGGACTGGTGAGTGAATTGCGCTGTTGCACCGGTTTATTGTAAAATAAACAGACAAAACCACACATCAAACAAACCCTAAATACAACAAGTATTGCGCTTATATTAAACCAGCACCAGTAGCAATTGTTATTATTTGTTTCTCCCCCCCTCTACTGTTCTCCGCTCTGGACACACAACACTGTGTGCGTGAAACACTCGCTCTTTTATGCAGCTGTGCCAAGACTCGATTGCTAATCAATCATTCAGTTGAATCTTGGCACAGTCTGCACGTGAACTAATTGTGCAATCCCTGTCCCCCATACAATTGCCCACTTTAATCTGCATGTGAATTGATTGTGCATTTCCCCGTGTCTAAATACAAATATACATTTTACATCACCTGTGCACCACTACAATAGTACATATAACAGACAACATAAAAGAAAATATGCATAGGGGCGGGCTAACCCAGCAGACTATTTTGTTATCATATTTATTCACAGTCTATTAGAGTTTTGATTGGGTAATGTTACAGTTTAAGTATTTTTAATTGTTGTTTTCTTAAAGCATAAATAATTAGGAAAAAAAAAATGAATCTAACACACATGATATAATGGAGCCCAGTTATAACCAGTTACTATTTTAAAGTGTAAATATAATGCTAGGTTAGTTTGCAAGATATAGTGGTGATAGAAATGTACAGGATATAAAAACTAGGTGCCCACTGGTCCCTGATCTCTCTTTCCTACCTGGTTACTAGTTATTAACACTTACGTATGGCAAGCCGTCAATTTCTAGTATATTACTTATATCACTGATATTCATATATCTCTATATAATATATATATATATATATATATTATATAGATATATATATATATATATATATGTATATATATGTTTTTATATCAGCCATAACATTTTTATATTATTTTTTGATACCAAAAATAAAAATGTTCATATTCAAAATAGTGCCTTTTATTTTGATATCAAAAATTGAATTCTTGATAATTTACATTTTTGATATAAAAAATGCATACGAAGTACTGTCATTTAACAAGCAGGTGTTTTCAAAGACATAATAGAATTCTTAATACAGTAGTCCGTCACATATCTGACTGCAGTAAAGGCAGCTATGTAAAAAGTTGGATAAAATAATCCTGTTTAAATACCATTATACACAGCTGTAACAATTACTATATTCACCAATTATTGTTTTGAGATTTAGCTTTTATTATTAGTATCACGCATGACACCTTGGTAAACGAGTGCAGCTGTCTCTACAATCTGCAGATGCTAAGTCCTTTCCTTTCTGGGTCAATACATTCTTGCAGACTGACCGACTTCCCGACCCTGGGAAAGAACTGTCAGGCCAGCATGTCCAGAGAACTCTGTTCTCGCTGCTTAGTGCCCTCACAGGTCAGGAGGGAGATTTACAACCAAGATTCATTGTATTTCTGCCACTTACATTAATGTTGGGCCATGTTCACAGTAGCAAAATGTTTAGGTTTATGGAGAAGAAACATAAACTGCAAGTAATGTTTATTTGCTCAAACAACATGAAAAAAAAACAAAAAAACCCCAGAAAAGTTGAAAACTGAAGTTGCAATTGAAATTGGAGTAAACAAGTTGAGTCAGACCTGCTTCGGGTTGCTGTTCCAGCCAGTCCAAAGGAACTGTCGATGCAACCATTTTAATCTGAGGCAGACTTTTTAATACCAGTCAAAGTGCTCTTTCCAATTCAGCAATTGTGTGCTGTTTTATCCCTGGTACCTCCCTTTTACCGAAGTGCAAATATTTCCAACATTGTTTCAATTGTAAGCACAGCTTGCTTTATCTTTCCTGTAAACATTTTGCATTAGTGCTGCACATGTGGATGACTGTGCTGACGAGCTTGATCGTGGCGGATTTGTGAGGGACGGATACACAACGGATTACTGTATCACAAGTAGAATTTTTGATTTGAAAAAATATAATTGTTGGTATCAGAAGTTGATAATTAAATGTTAAACGACTTGCCACATTTAACAGCCATTTTGGCCATAATTGTCATTCATTGTTTAGATTCCTGTCGCAGCTCTGTTTAAAACTAGTTTTCTCATGGTTTCCAGTACTTACAGTGATTCAATTCTAGGCTGCCAGATATAAGCTTGAAGTTATCAGAAAGGGTACATGGGTATTTTTTAACACAAGGCTGTTTTCCTAAGCTTGGTGTAAGGGATACACTTTTCTGATTTCATAACAAAATAACCACACAACCATTTTTTGGCAGGAAATAATGGGTGGTTTAAATTGCTGTCTGTTTCACAGCATGTTAGGTGAGCCCAATCCTGTTACTCCAGAAGTATCGGTTTTCCACTTGGCCCTGTTGCTTCGACAGCAGCTGAATAAGAGCAGCTGGATAAACTTATGGGAACTAACCTTGTGAAGTGATACTGAGACCCATGTATCTCAGAGCCATGGAAAAAGATAGACTTAATGCACAAAATAAATAAAATGACAGTTTGTTTCACCTTAAGGTATTACTGTGTCACCCCATAAAGATGAATTAGACCACCTCTGTTATATGGAATGTGTCCAAATAATAATGTATAGCGCAGCATTAAAAAAAAAAAAAAAAAAAACAAGATTGTGCTTATGACTACCCTTTGGTACTTAATTTTAAAGGTGCCAGATTTAAAGCACTGTACCAGTGGGATCAATTAACAGTGGTGCCGGCAATAGGAAAGCTACTGTAACTCTTAAGGCTTAACACTGCAGCAGAAAGGCAGCGAAAGATGTGAAAGAACCCAGGCTACTGTTGAACGGAGCCCAATTTAGTTTGTTTCATGCTTCATCGTCCCTGTAAGGCCAGCCAAAAACAATAACACCTCCTGAAATGAGATTTAAAAGAAAAATATGCACACTGGTGGAAATTATAGCTGTCATTTTCTGGTTGAGAGCAAAGGGTTTATGACTGTCATTCTGCAATAACTTGGTTGCAGGAAGTCAGCTAACCTAAATATCTGTAAAATCAACTGGAGACAGTTTTCAAGTTACAGCTGCACTTTTATCAAATGACTTAATGATGTTCACAGAGACTATGGATTATATTGTCTATATGTGACATCTGGCACCAAAGCTTTTTTGTGAGAATCTTGTATGTGTCCAATTCAGGTCATACACTTTAATCGCTGGCTCAATGAAGTGGGAGGCTGTCAGAGAAATATAATTGCCTCCCACTACTAGTGCAGAGCAGGATGATGTTCCGTCTTAAATGCTGCAGACACACACTTTTTTTCCAGAAAGGAGTAAAAGCTAATAAATTAATTTTGAAAAATGTAAATATTACCTAAACTGTAGCAGTATCTTTTGTTCTATGCTGACATTTTGATTATGGAAGAGAGAGGTGTATTTGACTTAAAATTATATAATATATATATATATATATATATATATATATATATATATATATATATATATATATATATATATATATATATATATATATATATATATATAAAAAATACAAGACACGGCATACCAGGAGAACAGGCCCCACACCCGGGCAATGGCAAATCCAGTTGGGTAGACAGGTCCTAATAAAGTAACAAGTCCAGTTAGTGATCAATTGTATTTTCTCCAAAGACACATTAAGATATGCAAAATAATTACCTCAGTCTGCATGTACAGTTTCTTTGGGAAATATCTTGAAACAATCATTAGCCGAAATATAGTTGTCGTCAATTTCTGCTATTTTACCTCCAATGCTGAAAACTAGATTTTATCAACCTAAATCAAAACAATGCAGCACTAACTTTGTCCCACCCCCTACTGCACAATACAGGTCACAGAAAAGTAGTACAAAGGGCACTGATAGGCTGATTAAAACTTCGTTCTCATTTGAATAGTAAACAGCAACGTTAACCACTTTGGGTAATTTTTTTTGTAAATGTTATTTGTGGATGTTTTTTGTTTGTTTTTTGCTTAAGTGCAATGCACACAGGATGGCGAAGGAATAAAAAAGGGCTTCTACAGAAGAAAGATGTGTAGTTTGCGTCTCTTGCGTTGTGCAGTAGTTAATTTAAACAAGGTTTCTTTTTTTTTCTCCGTATTTTCCATATGCATTGGCCCCTAAGAGGTGAATTTTGCAGTGACCCCTCAATTTCACGATTTCCGCAAAATGACGATTTAGGTAGACCCCTTCTCATTACTATAGAAAGCCTGTGCAAATATGACAATCCATCTGTCCTGTTGATGAATTCAAAAGAAAGTGTTGCTATCAAGGCAGTGTACTGTGACTAGCAACTTGAGCCTTTTACATTTTTTACAAAAAGGTGGCAGCGTATGTCTAATTAAGGTCAATTTAAAACCTGGTATAACATTATTGGCTATGCAATGCCATTTCCAGCCCTTTAATACATCTTCTAATGTTCTTAGTTATGTACTAAACAACAGAAACCAACATAGGGAGTTTTACAGATCCCTGACTTAACCCTTTGCAGTCCATTTATTCAGCGCTTGTCAGGATTGTCAAGTCTAATTTATTTTCACATTTGCTGTTTTTTACACCCGCTGTTTAAAATATATATTTTTTCAGAGTAAAACAGGTTTAAAAGACAATGAATGGCAAAAGGACACTCAGTACTGTGTCTCCAGCCAAGCCCCACCCCTTATTTGCTGTATTTTTTACATACCTCTTTATACAAGTGCATACTTTTTTTTTTTTTTTTTTTTTTCTTCCCAAAACTTTAAACTGCTGCTGTGTGACTGATCAGGTTCTGACTTGGCAGGTAACAAGCTGGACACATTGGCTGTCAGATACTGAAATAATTTTGCTGCTGCATCCTTGCAGTTGGCGCCGTGACACATTTTTTGATAAAACCTTTCGAAATCTTCTTCTTGGGAACCGGTGAAGTGATTGATCTGAAACTTAGCATATATCATCAGCATCCAAACCCGCATCAAGTTTGTGAAGCAGAAGTTGCTGTGATAGTTTTTAATGTCAAAATGGCTGCCACAAATCTTATCGAAACGCGCCCCTAACAACAAACTGCTGCTGTTTGAAAACCGTTTGTCCAACAAACTCCAGACTTGGTAGTTATTGTCCCAGTAACAATGGGAACAAATATGTGAAAATGGTGATGATTTATAAAACAAGATGGCCGCCACTTATACGTTTACATTTGAAATTTAAACCTGCGTCAGTTGACAAACGATTTACTTGACTAACTCCAAACTTCACAAGCATCTTCCTTGATACTGTATCAATACAACTGACTTTTAAAAAACTGTGTTGACCGGAAACAAAAATGGCTGTTTGACGCATTTTTTTAGAAATCTTTAGAAATCTTCTTCTTGGGAAACGGTGACGTGATTGATCTGACACTTTGGTGTATATCATCAGCATCCAAACCCGCATCACGTTTGCGAAGCAGAAGTTTCTGCGATAAATTTTAATGTCAAAATGGCTGCCACAAATCTTATCAAAACGCGCCCTTAACAACAAACTGCTGCTATTTGAACACCATTTGACCAACAAACTCCAAGCCTGGTAGTTATTGTCCCACTAACAATGGAATACAAATATGTCAAAATGGTTATGTTTTATAAAACAAGATGGCCGCCAGGTGTATGTTTATCTCTGAAATTTAAAACTGCCTTAGTTGACAAACGGTTTACTTGATTAACTCGAAACTTCACAAGCATCATCATTGACACTGTAGCAATACAACTGACTTTTAAGAAAATTGCGTTAAACAAGATGGCTGCCTGGCGCATTTAAAAAAAAAAAAAAAAAAACATTCAACATTTTCTTCTGAGGAACAGTTGAAGTTGCTGATTTTAAACTTGGCACATTGAGAACTAAACACGCTTAGACGGGTACTGATACTGGGGCTTGGGAGCCGTAAAACTGTCTGGCAGTTCTAGTTATTATTATTATTATTATTATTATTATTATTATTATTAGTAGTAGAGTAGTTAAAAAAATGATCAAAGAAAAAAATGTGCATACTTTTTTGTAGTTACCATAGGTTAAAAACGTATGACCTAGTACTGTATATTATTTCTTGTTTGTGGCAGATGTCTGCTTACAGTACTTCAGCACATCACCTAGTACTAAATTCTTTGCATGTGTGATTAGCAATTGAGCATTTAACCGCAGTCACCAGGTTATCCTGGATCAACTGCTGTATGATTAAAGCATGGCTAAAGCAAGGCTATTCACAGTTGTAGCTTTGAAAAGATATTCATTTCCCTCACTTGTAAAACATATGGTAATGCTTAAAAAGGTAGACCTTTTTTATCCGGACAGGGCTTTCTTTGATGTGTTTCTGTGGCTAATTTTTCATGCCAATTTACCTTTCTGTGAATCAGTCTGTATTCTTCAGTGTGGTTTGCTAACCCTGGCTAGTGTAAATCTTTATTAGAATGCTATAAAATATGAGGGTGGCAACAACACTCCGTAATGAGGACTGAAAATGTGTACTTTATCTATCTATCTGTCCATCATTACTGTGCTTGTGTTTCCGCTCTTGTTTTGCTATGGGGCTATAATGAAAATGCAATAACAATATTAATAGGTCTACAGGGTTGGCTGCGAGTCAAAGTCTTTGCTTTATTTGCATATTAAATGTTGTTATGTTTAATGTATTGCCTAAATCATCATTTATTTTTTATAATCAGTTTCATTTTATGACTTGATACAGTTTAGCTTGCAAAAATCTCTTCTGCTTGCTTGTGTCTTGAAAACCAAGCCTTATTCAGAATAAACTCTATAGAGTCTGATAATGAAGTTCAATGTTATATATATATATACAGTGGCTTGCAAAAGTATTCAGACCCCTGACCAATTCCCTCATATTACTGAATTACAAATGGTATGTTGAAATTTCGTTCTGTTTTGATATTTTATTTTTAAACACTGAAACTCAGAATCAATTATTGTAAGGTGACACTGGTTTTATGTTGGGAAATATTTTTAAGAAAAATACAAAACTGAAATATCTTGTTTGCGTAGTATTCAACCCCTGTGCTGTGGAAGCTCCCAGTTTGCACCGATGAAAGAAATTGCCCTAACGAGAACACAGTTACCTTACCATTGGCCTCCACCTGTGAACCATTAAAGTTGCTGTCACATTTGCTGGATAAAAACCCCACTGTTGAAGGATCATTGGTAAGGCTGTGAATCTGAAGGAAAATGAAGACCAAAGAGCATTCTACAGAAGTTAGAGATAAAGTAATACAAATGCATAGATTAGGGAAAGGGTACAAAATAATTTCCAAGTGTATGGATATCGCAGTGAGCGCAGTTGGATCAATAATC